>NW_022900929.1:8235788-8303010 GCF_012274545.1 Fukomys damarensis
TTGATTTTTTGAGACAGAGTCTCACTATGTAGTTGAGACTGCCCTGGAACTCACTATGGAGCTCAGGCTGGTCTCAAACTCACAGCGATCTTCCTGCCTCAGCCTCCCAAGTGCTGGGATTACAGGCATGCACCACTATGCCTGGCCAACAAATGCTTTTCCACAAGGCTTTCAAATACTCACAGAAGTCACGCACATGAATACCTATATCTGATTCCATCACAAGGGGACTTTTCCATTGGAGCCCAGGAAGAATCGAGACTTGCACTTTAGGGAATAAATGATTTTGGAACCTCAGATGGACTGGAACTCACATTCAAGCCCAGACAAGTGTTCTGAACGCAGGAAGGTTCTGGGAGAACTGTGTTCTTAAGCACCTTCTCCCCCACTGCTATCTCCCAGCAACCAAATATAGCTTCTCCCCTGTAAGACAGATGCTCTCACGTGTGGCGAGGTCACGGGTGCATGTGAGTAGCCCAGAGAGCCCTGGGCTTGGATTTTGTTTCCACCCTTCACCGACTGGAAAATTTGCTTAACCCCCTGAGCCTTAGATCCGTATCTGTAAGGAAGTGTGCTAGTGTCAGCCTGCACACAAGTGCTAGAGATTAAATGGGTTTCAGGGTATTCAGAAGACCCAGTAAGTGGCAGCTGTTGTGACTGCCCTTCCCGCGATTACACCTGCGCCTACAGCAGGCGCACGGACCCGAGGGTAGGTTTTCTCAGGATCATCCCTCAGTTTAAAGCCAGAAGATGCTGTCAGAGCGCATGGGAAAGGCGAGTTTGGGAACAGCGCAGGGGCGCGTCACAGGAAACGGCCTTCCGGATTAGGTTGGATGGCGTGGAAGCTGGGTCCAAAAGTCAACAAGAGCTGGGCAGTAAACCTCGCTGGAGCGGATCGCAGTGAGAGCGCCTCTGGCTCCGGGACTGCGCCACCACTGAGGTCTCCGGACTCCGGGCAGTGGGCGGGGCTGCAGGGGCCTGGGCCCGGGTTGAGGTTCCTGCCTTTGCCAGGGCCCTCGTGGTCAGCCCCAGGGGTCATTGGCTCCCAGGCCGTGGCGCCAGCTGGGTTCAGCCCCCTGCTTGTTTACAGGGGACCCCGCCTCCTGGGGCGCTGTCAGCTCCTTCCGCGGGGCCTAAGACGCTTGGAAGGCATTTTGTTTTTTAAAAAGCAGTCTTAAAAAAGCAGTAGGTGGCCTGATTGTGGGAAATTCAGAAAATTTTCTAAATCACAAAGAAAATAAAAATGGTAATTCCATGTCTTAGTCCTAATCACTGCCTTTTAAAATCTAGTTTTGTAACGCGTATTTTTCATTCAACAACAGACCATGAACATTTTCCCAAGTCATTAATATCCCTGTGCAATCCTTTTGTAAGGATCACTCTCCAATCTTCCTCTAGATTAAATGAGTTAATCCCTGTATATGGTTTCGGAAACAGTGAGTAGCCTGTAGCGATACCCTCAGTACATCTTAGCAGTTACTGTAATATGTGTATCAACTCTGTATCATTTAATTAGCCTCTTATCTTTGGACATGAAGTTGGTTTTCACTAACATAAATCAGACTACTGAGTGCACCTTGCGAACAAATTACGTGCTCTTGTCTCTGATTTCTTCAGAAATATCCCTTAGAGCCGGTGCAGTTAAGGCCAGGTGACTGTTCTGATTACCGCAACAGCTCCCAAGGGGCTCTATCCTTCTATGTGTGTTTCTGGTGATCAAAAGCATTTTTTTCCCTCTCTGGATGAGGCTGCATTTGGAGTCAGCTTCTTCCCTGAAGGTGAGGAGATCTGCAGCTGACAAAAACATTACTGTCCACTTTTGGAACATTTCTGCATCTGGTAGGTAAGAGGACCCAAGGGGCAAAAGGCAGAAGCTCAGATCAGCTGCCAGGCTCCCGGTTTCCCAGTTCAAAAGGTTTGGGTGAGTTTCCTGACTGCTCTGTGTCTCAGTTTCTTGAGTTGTGAAGTGTTTTTGGTTTTTTGTTTTTGTTTTTGGTTTTGTTTTTTGGATGGGGAGATCAGAATAAGCGCTTCATGTCTACCCTGGATTGGATGAGGGGTGTGTGAGTGTGTGTGTGTGTGTGTGTGCATGCACCCCCCCATAAAAGACCCCTGTGTTGAAGTTTAGCCTCCACCCTGAGGTGTTATGGGTGTGGAAACTGAATGACTGAGGTGCCTGGAGCTGGGTTCTTTGGGAGGTGACCAGGATTGGAGAGTACACCAGGGTGGGGGGGTCCCACGGTGGCTTCACAGGGAAGAGTGCGGAAGACACACACCTGTGCAGGGGATCCCTGTCTCTCCCCCTGCCTCCGGGTGTGAATCCCAGAGGGAGGAGAGGAGAGAGCAGGGGCGTTCCTCCTTGGGTGGGATACTGAGAATTTAGCCTGCTGTTTACATTTACCGTGACCCTTCCTCTTGCCTTATGTGTGGCACAGGGCGGTGTCAGGTGAGGGCTGTCTCTGTGACCGTGGGATTCCATCTGTCACTACAGGCCTTTTGGTCCAGCTCCTTTTGGTACAGGGGACAATATAATTCCCAACCTGCTAGATGTCAGCTATGCCGAGTTTGTGGCCCCTGAAATCAAATAACGAATCCTAGGGAACAACAGAGGTTAAGTGTGGGAAGCCAGCCATGGCCCATTGGCTTTTTGAAAGACAACATTTGTTCCTCTTTAAGGACTGCACGTGTTAAACTTGTTTCTGACCCTGCACGAGAGAAACTCGGATAGCCAAAGATCTGTAGGAGTCAGGTACTTCCTGTTAAAAATCTGACGTTAGCTGTAGGAGTCAGGTGTTTCCCGTTGATGTGCCTTTAAAAGGCTGATGCCTGCCTGCAATAAACGTCGCCTTGATCAGACTCTTGTCTTGGCGTCCTTCCTTTCTCTCTGCCCCATCTCCACCCCGCTGCTCTTTCAGGTTTGAAGCACTGCAGGACAGTGCTCTGCGTCGCCGGTTCGCGACAGTTAAGAGTAGAAAAGATGTATTGAAAGATAGCTTCTGAGAGACAGGAGGGGACCTGAAAGTGGTTATCACCAAGGCCATGTCTCTAAGAATGTTTTATAGAGCAAAATCATGAGGTAGGTAAAAATTATGAAGTGAGTACAGCGTGGGTCAAACTATACTCAACCAATAAGATTACGAAGATAGGTAATATTGGTCCAATAGAGAAGCAGTTTGCAGAGCAAGGGTACATGGAGAGAACAAAGGCATTCTGGGGAAGGGATGGGTCCAGATGCTTTGGTTGCCCACCTGGGTGACTGATGCCTAGCTGGATTTTAGTGGACCAGGTGATACCAATTATAGTACAATTCCAAGCTACTGCTCTTCCCTTAGGGGAGACTTGTTGGCCTATCTTGAGGCCTGGTCGGTCTTCAGATGCACCTCTGGGAACAACTCTGATGTCTTTATTTTTTCTGTCCACTTCCTTGACAGCCCAGCCCCTCTCTGACTGTATATTAATTTCCATCTAACTTAGCTGTCTACAACACTTTGACACAGGGTGCAGAGGGCTGGGCTTGCTCCACTGACTGGTCGTAGCTGTTCTGCAGCCCCTCAGAATCCCCGCTTCTTTTTGCCCATTCCCTTCGCTAGTCTGCTCCTTGGGCAGAATCTGACGAGACCCTGCAGCAGCCCTGGCCCTGTGGTCCCCATGTGGCATGCTCTTGGCCCTGGCAGCGTCCAGGGGGCCTGTCCACAGCTCTGCTTTGTCTTCGCTCCCACACTGGGTGGCAGCACCAGTCTCCAGAGCACAGTGGTCCCAGTGAGGAGGAGCAGGAGGGGAGAGGTCCCAGGAAAGCATTCTTTAAATTCCCTCCAGTTCTCACCATCTGCTTGGCCCTTTCCACTTTGATTTTGAAGAAGAATTTAAGGTCATGGAACCAGAGTAGGGGCATTTTCTTTTCCTCTTGGACTGACTTCCCAACATAGGAGCATCTTAACCATTGTGTCTTGTTCATATTTGGGGTAGTCTGGGGGCCATATCCACTGTGCTCCAAGTGGATCCTCGTCACTTTATAACTCAACTGATGGCCTGGGCGGGGTGGGGCATCAGAGAAAAGCTTGATTATGTGGTGAATATCAGCCTGTGATGATATTCCTTTGTTTACTTCCAAATAATGTAGCAAAAGCAAAAACAAAACAAAACCTTCCGGTTTCAGTAATGCGATTTCATTCTCTTAAAACAAACAACTGAACTGATGGTAAGATTGTACATCTTACAATGTCTTAATTGCTAATTAGTTTGAACTGAAATATTATTGTCATAGTGGTCGTCACTCCGTTCAAGAGAGAAAGCCTGGTCTCCCCAGCAGCATCAAAAGCCCAGTGGGAATTTAGCGGGTGTATTAATAACCCATGGTTATCTACATCTGTAGTCTCAGTTACTATTAGAACTGTGCTTCTGGCTTCAGAATATTTTCAACATGCAGACTGAATTACGTAGGAGGTGAAAATCCCTCAGAAATCCCCCTGAGATAATCACCAGAAATGGTCTTTTTCATTGCTTCCCCTGTATACACATATTAATATGTTATCAATTTAATATTTTTTAAAATGGGGGCATACTGCTCACACTCCTGTGCAATCTGTTTCTTTTCAAACTCGGCCATTTTTTGATGTCATTTCCCAAACCATTCATCATTCCACGTTATGGATAAGCCAATGTTTATTGACTGATGCTTTGTTTACTTTTGGGCTGTCACTGTTAAATAACTTTAGGAAAAAGTCCTGGCATATGTGTCTTAATGGTGTTGTCTGAGAGTCTTTGTCATACACATTCCTAAAAGTGGAAAGACTTCTGAAAGACTTTATCTCAATCTGGTAAAAGCCATGTATGACAAAACTGCTGCCAGCATCATAATAAATGGGAGAAAAATTGAAAGCTTTTCCTTTAAACTCAGGAACAACACAAGGATGTCCACCCTTGCTACTCTTCAGTATAGTTAGTGCTTGAAACTTTAGCAAGAGCAATCAGGGAAGAGAGAAGAAAAAGAAAAGGGATATGTATAGGAAAGCAAGAAGTCAAACCATCCTTATTCACAAACGATGAGATTCTTTACATGGAAGATTCCCCCAAAATTCCACCAAGACTCCTAGAACTAATGAACAAATTCAGCAAGATAGCAGGATACAAAACCAACACCCTAAAATCAGTAGCGTTCCTGTACACCAAAAATGAGCTCACTGAGAAATAAGGTAAACACAGTAGTCTCTCAGTAGCTTTACAATAGCTTCAAGAAAAATTAAATATTTAGGAATGAACCTAACCAAGTAAGCAAAAAATTGCTGTATTGAAAACTGCATACTCTGAATAGGAGGTTTAAGAAGACATCAGAAAATGGAAAATATCCTCTATTCCTGGATAGGCAAAAAGACTATAGTCAAAATGTCCATACTTATAAAATTGATATACAGATTTAACCAAATCCCAATAAAATTTCCAACAGCATTCCTCACAGATCTATAGAAAATATTCTACAATTCGTACAGAACCAGAAGAGACTCAGAATAGCAGAAGCAATTCTGGGCAACCAGAGCAAAGCAGGAGGCATCACCATCTCCAATTTGAAGTTATATTACAAAACTATAGTGATAAAAACAGCATCGCACTGGGACAGAAACAGGCATGTGGATCAGTGGGACAGAATAGAGGATTCAGAAACAGGCACGTATGACTGTCTGATCTTTGACAAGGGGACCAAAGACATATGCTTACAGAGAGACAGCCTCTTTCACAAATGGTGCTGTCTATTCATAGTAGAAGATTGAATCTAGACCCATATCTTTCACCAGGTACTAAACTAAAATCAAAGTGGATCAAAGATCTAAATACTAAAGCAAATACTTAATCTGCAGCAGGATAAAATTTGTAAAATTCTTGAAGACATAGATGAGAATTTCTCAGGTGAACCCCTATGTTAAGAAATAACATCAAGAATCAACAAATAGGATCATATAAAATTAAAGGCCGTCTGCACAAAAGAGTAAACAGACAACTTACAGAATGGGAAAACATTTTTGCCAGTTATTCCTTGGACAGAATACTAATATTTAGAATATATGAATAACTAAAAAAATTAGACCCCCCCTCAAAATAAAAACCCCAATCAAAAAAATGGGCAACTGAAATGAATTGACACTTTTCAGAACAGAAGTGCAAATGGCCAATAAATATATGAAAAAATGTTCAGCCATTGGAGAGAAATGCAAACTAAAATAACACTGAGATTCCACCTTACTCCAGAAAGAATGGCTAACATCAAGAAATAAGATAATAACTGGCAGGCCTGGGAGAAAAAGGGAATTCTACATTGTTGGTGGGAGTATAAACTAGTACAACCACTATGGAAATCAATATGGAGATTTCTCAAAAAAGTAAAACTGGAAAATTCCTTGACCCAGCTATTCCTCTTCTTGGTATCTTCCCAAAGAAGTTAGAGAAATCACATTACAGATACATGCATACTCATGTTTATAGTGGCACAATTCATAATAGGTAAATCCTGGAAGCAGTCTATACGTCCATCAATAGATGAGTGGATAAGAAAATATGGTATTTATTAACAATGGAGTACTACTCAGCCATAAAGAAGGGTAAGCGTGAGTGAGTCACTTGTAGGAAAATGGATTCACCTTGAGACCATAACATTAAGTGAAATAAAACATTCGCGCAAGCTTAAATATATCACATGATTTTTTCTTATATGAGAAAGCCAAAGGATAAATAGAGGATAAATTAGAGAGCAAAATAAAAATAATAAGAGTGATCTTATAGAGATCTTTTGTAAAAGGGAAGGAGACCAGGAGATGGAGGGGGAGGCACCGGGGATATAAAAAGAATTAAGATGATGCACATGTACCGTGTTCCAGCTCCCCATAGTGAATGTAATCATTCATCCAACCATTTTAGTAAGTTAAAAAAAATCCATTCTAAACAGATACAAGACTGAAGGTAGATGGCATAGCTAGAAGAGGAGAGAGAGAGAGAGAGAGAGAGAGGGGATTTACTTTGAATTTCCTAATTAGTGAAGTTGTTCATATGTTCACGCTGCATTTCCTGTTTCATAAAATACCTGCTTATGTCCTTTCATTCTTTTGTTTCCCATTGATTTATATAATTTTTATTCACTTGGGACATTACATCTTGGTACTAGGTCACATTAATTTGTTTCCAGGCTGTAGGAACGTTCTTGCCTTTGCTTATGACATTCTATTGTTGACAGAGATTTTTTAAAATTTTGTGGTCAGATGTATGAGTCTTTTCCTTTATGGCTTCGAGCTTTTGTGCCATGCTGAAAAAGCTATCCCCGGTGGCAGACTATAAAATTATTTTATTTCTTGTATTAAAACCTTCTGTCCTTTGGGGATTGGTGAGGACAAAGGGTTCTAGCCATATTTTATATCAGTGGCTTTGGCAAACCAGGGACTTTGATCCAGCTGCTCACCCTCCCTGTGCTCCTGCATCCTCTTGGAAGAAACAGGAAGAACCACGGGGCTCGCTTCTGAGAGAAGGCACAGAGGATGCTGAGCAGCCGGGGACAGCAGCGGGGCTGTCTTGCCCTGTCACTGTGGGTCCACAAGTTCTTTGTCATCTTCACACTGGCCTTTGTTCTCACATAGTGGCTGGAAGAACTGATCTCTCACCACAGTGGTGCAAGGTCACCTGCTGCCATGTCTCCAGGTAGCCCAGGACTTGCTTCCGGACCCTTCCATGGGTCTGTTTGTGTACCTAAGGGTTCCCTCTCCCACCTGGGCCGCTCCCATCTCCTCAGTTCCTGGAGCCTTTTTGCTCTTGTGTCTCCACAGCCAGCTCCGTCCACCCTCAGCCTCTCTTCCTAAGTCCTCTAAATTCTTGGGGTTTACCAGGGAGGGTGGGAACTGGTGTTATTCCTACTTTGAAAATGAACAAACTGAAGAATGGAGAGGGCTCCGTTAGGATGCTGAGGTGAGCCTGTACTAACTTCCTCTGAGCCATTTTACAAACAGGGCCAGTGTGGCCACCTGCAGGGCTGCTTGGAGTGGAGATGTACACACTCAGCCCACTGCCAAGTGACAAGTGACAAGGCCAGCTTGTCACAACCTGATCCCAGAGCCATGGCCGGTGCACTCTACCCTCTGCCTTCCCCAGGTGAGGCTGTGGAGAGCTGTTCAGACCTCCTGTAAGTCACATAGGCCATCCTCAGAAGACTGTCTTTTCCAGGATGCTCCTAGCAGTTGGTACGGTGGCCCAGCTGAATGTACCTGCAGCCTTTCTCATTGCTCTGGCTGAGAGTGTAGGACCTTGTCCTAGGTAGACGGCAGGTCTCCATTACCATGGTGGTCGGGCAGCTTCTGTCTCCAGACACATCTCCTCCAGTGACCCAAGAGAGGGCATTCCTGTCCCCATCCCTTGTTGCTGGAACCATGCAGCAGGGGTCCTCCCTTTGACTGTGTAAACACAGTTCTTCAGAAGCCCACCTGGTCAATGCGAGACTCATAATTTCCATCACCTAAAAGAGATTCAGGGTGAAAAATGCTGAGAGACGGGCCGTGCAGGTGACACATACATGTGTGGGATGAATCACAGAAACAAGGTTCACTGGGCTCATCCAAGAGGAATTTTAGAAATATATTCTAGGTACTCCTATTTGGCAAGAAATGCAGTCTGCAAATATTTTCTCCCACACTGTAGCTTGTCTTTTCCTCCCCCGAAGAGGGTCTTCACAGAATATAATTCAAATGTAGTCTTGTTCAATGAAGTCTTTCTATTGTGGCTGCCTTACAATCTCTGTCAATCCAACATCTCCGTCACCTGAGTGTGGGGATGTATTTCTCCCCTGAGTTTGAGACCTCCTACACCTTCCTATGCCAAGTGATTTTTTTAAAAGTTCACATTCAAATTGGGCATTCTTGTGCTATGTTTTGCGCATCCGGTTCTCGTGTAAGACTTCTGTTGTGATGTTTTCTGGGACACTATTCTGTTGGGAAGGAAAGAGAGCACCTGACTCCTGCCAACAAGGTGGAAATCTAGGCTCCTGGCTGGGCCTTGGGGCACTGAAGATGGAAGGCTTCTTGTCACTGGCCAGGTGGGAGTTCTGCCCTCCTGGTGGTCTCCACTACCAAACAGCACGTGCTGTGAGGACCAGCCCACCACCCTCCTGGTCTAATGGCTGACCTCCAGCAGAGATCAGGGTCTCTCCAGCATCAGCAGAGAGGACCACCCGGTGTATCTCTAGCCTGGAAAAAATATCATCATTCGACATTCCAAGTATGGTTATGTGTTCCCCACCATCGTTAAGTCAAAAAATAACCAGAGAAGCCGTCATGGAGTCGGAAGCAGATGGCACAGGCTGGATGTGGCCCATGAGCACACCGAAGTCCTGGTGCTTGGCTCCTGTGGAGCAGGAGTGTGGGACCTGGTTGGGTTGGACCTGGCCTTGCTTCCTATTTTCTGTTGTCCTAGGGATGAGTTAACAGGCATTTCCTCACTGTCGAGCGTCTTGTCCCACGAGAAGATAAGATAAACCGGCCTCTTTGTAGCCAGATCTCAAGTCTCAGCAGCCTGGACATTTGCACTGTGGTCTTTTCTTCCTTTTGGGAATTCTCAGATTCTCTGTATTTTTAGGGAAGTCTGGCAGAACATAGGGGGATTTTTTTTTCCTCATTGGAGCATGAGACTTACATCAAAGAATACCTCTGTCCTCCACATCACAGGAAGCGCAAGCGAGCACCTGTAGGGTAGAAAGTAGCTGGTCAGCCTGCCACGGTTTTTCAGTATTGAGTTACAGCAGACACCCCAGGTGCCCGTGTGTGTGGACACGTGCTGTGCGAGCCACGGAAGGCGTTGGCAACCCCTTGCACAAGGTCCTGCGACCGCCCCGATATACAGACATGCAAACTGGGTGTGGTGCTAAACACTCCATGCTCCACCACGAAGTTCAGCCACTGAGGTCCTAAAATCCCATCATTTGACCTCTATTCCTGGGCCAGATTCCATAACAGCCGAGGAAGGTTCTTCCGGAAGCCGCAGTGGAGTCATCTCAATTTTCCCTTGGATTCTGAAAAGGCCTCTTGTCTTGCCATTGGCCTCTTCTTTTCTTTTCCTTTTCTTCTTTGAGATAAAGTTAGTGAATCTAGAAACTCCTGTCGCGGCACACAGATCTCACACAGCTGGCTCCCCTGGGCACCTCCTGGCTGAGGGCTCAGTGCTGTTTGCTGAGTGTACCTTACAGGGACCTCCTTTTCTCCCACACTCCAATTTAGGCACACCTACTCTTACCTGAGCTGCATGAAGCGGGTAATTTTGAATTGTTGTCATCGGGCCCTAGTAAGGGCTTCATAGACACTAATTTCCAGAACAAATGTGTTCAGTGAAGGGGACCAGTGAAGGCGCCCAGCATCACCTTTGCCTGGTCTGTGGGAGGGAATCCAGCAGAAATTGGCACTCCATCGACCAGAGTTTTGGAGAGGCTGGTAGGGAATGGAAGCCCTGTGCTCTCTGCCTGATTCACAGCAGGAGATCAGCCTGGCTTTGCAGAAGCTTTCCCTGGGTCTGGGGCTCTGGAGGTGGGCTGCAGAGGGGGCATGGCCTGGCTGTGTTTCAGACCCCATGGTCCGATTCCCTCTCCGCTCACCCCTCACCTTGCCCTCCGTGCCTGCACTTGCTGCCCATTCCACCCAGTTCTTACCACCTTATATGGGGCCTGGCATGTCACTGTCCCCAGTAGTCAGAGTCCCATCAGGGGAGGCTTGCTGCTGCCCTTAACCCTTAGAACCCTGCCAGGATCCTGGAGGGGACAGAGAGCTGAATGGATGGAGGTGCCCCCTGCGTGAACCCCAGCATTGCTTCTGGGCCTGGCCATGCAATCCTTATGCCCTGACCTCCCCTTCCGGTCCTCAGTGACCAGCGGGGCCGCTCTGCCCGACTCACCCTTGGCCACCAATCCCTCCCCATTGGCCTTCTTTGCACTGGCATCCAGCGTGGGTTTCACTGTTCTCATTTCAGGGCTTGGCGCCCAGCCCTGGGAGCTGGAAAACCGCCCCCTCTCCCGGCTGTCGGGCAGAGGACAGAAAGAAGTGGCCAGGCTGGGCGAGATGCTTTTCTTGCTCATGCACAGGGTGCACGCCTGCCAACAGTTCTGAAGGCCTTTGTGTCCCTCCACGGGTCCCAGCCCAGACTCACTGTGCATGGCAATGTGGGATTTCCTGGAAAGCCTCTGCTCCCCTCTGCCGAGGCGTCTTGGCCTTTTTAATGCCAGCCTAGATTACGGTGGGGTGGTCCATGGCCACGGGTGCCACTTATTCTCCATCAGACTTTTAGAACAAAGGTTTACTCTCTGAAATAATTATGTATATTCATGGGAGAAAATTCAGGAGTACAAGAGACAAAAGTACCATCTATCAGTGACATGCTAACCACTATTAATGTTTTTTTTTAAAAAAACCTGACTGCTTTATGGATAATCAGAGAAATATATTCCAAATAATGTCATACAAAGTTAAATGTTTGCTTGATTATAGACTCACTTTTTTCTTTGCTACCAGGGATCCATCTTAGGAACTTGTGCTTACGAGGCAGGCAGCAGAACCACTGAGCTAAATCCCCAGCCCCTATAGACTCATTTTTATGTACCCTTCCATTTAAATTTTTAAAATATTTACAATAGTTTCATAGAGAAAACTTGCCAAGACAGTGGAGAGTTTCCTCTGCCAGCTTCCTGTGCTGATAGCACCTCACAAAGCTATGACATATTTGTAAAAATTAAGAAATCCACACTGGTACAAGACTATGAATTAAAGTGCTGATTGTATTCCTATGTCACCGGCTTGTCCGTGAATGTCCTATTTCTGACCCAGGGTCCCATCTGGGCCCCACATAGAGTCCTGTTATCCCATCTCTTTGGTTTCCTCTCATCCGTGGCCGCATCCGAGGTTCCTCCTGACCCTGGCGCTTCTCAGGAACGGATGAGGCACTTTGTACAGTGCCCCACAGTTGGGGTCTGTCTGGGGTCCTCGTAATACTACTTGGTTAGATGTGGGGAAAGAGCACCGCAAGAGACAAAGCAGGGTTTGTATTGCATTGCTTTGTATTGCATCACATCCAGGGTTCTTTCTGAACATGTACGTTCATAAACTCTAATTTTGTTTGACAAAGGTAGAACAGTTTTCTGTGTCACGTGGGGCTTTTTACTACAGGAAAGGAGAGCAACTCATCAACAATGACATTGCTCGGCCCATAAGACCTCTTGACCCCTCTCCGCACAGCCCTGAGGCTGCACACTCGAAGCCTGCATGGTGATGCTTTTCGCCAGATCCTTTCCACAGCTCTTTGAAAGGCTGAGGAGCAGTTTGCTGAATAGTGCACCGCTAGGCATGTGATCCTTTTTCAGTTCCTAAAGGACGAATTCCTAACACAGGCTGAGTAACCCTGATCGGAAATGCTTGGGACCAGAAGTGTTTTGGATTTAGAACTTTTGGGGTAGTTTGGAATAGCTGCACACTCATAATGAAATATCTTGGAAGTGGGATGCAAGCAACTCTAAGCATGAAACTTATTTATGTTTTCTGTATACTTTTACATACAAGGGCTGAAGGCGATTTTGGACAATATTTTCCCCCAGGTACCAGGGATCAAACTCAGGACCTTGCACTTGCCAGGCAGGCACAGCACCACTGAGCTACATCCCTGGCCCCTTAGACAATATTTTTAATAATTTTGTTCATGAAATAAAGTTTTTGTACATTGAGCCCTGTGACGGTGTCACTATTGAAATTGTGCCAGTGCACAAAAGGATTTGGACTTTAGAGTATTCAAGAGTTTCTGATTAGAAAAATTTAGTTACTCAGAATTACACATCAAATTCTGCACTCCTACTTTCTTGAATCTTCCCTTACCCACCACTATTCCTTCCTTCTTGCTTCTTCTTGTTTGAAGCACAAGGAATTGAACCCAAAGCCTTCACACTTGGCTACATCCCCATCCCTTTTCACTTTTTGGGGGGAAATAAGTTCTCCTTAAATTGCTAAATTTCCCTTGCCCAAGCTGGGCTTGAACTTGCAATTATGCTGGACCTTTCTGATGAATTTTTGGATTTTAGACTTTCTAAACTCTCATAAGAATATTACATGTATGTTGTGGATTAATTGGGGTAAAGCTGCTAACCTCATTCTGTTCAACCTATTAATTCTGTTATGTGCCCTTTCCTTTTGCTCACATATTTTGTGTCTGAGCTCAGGGAAACCTGCACCCACAGGCCTCCTCGGCCTCTCTGCCTCTGTCTCTGTCTCTCTCTCTCTCTCTCTCTCCTTTGTTCTCTCCATTCTCCTTACTGATGTCAAACATGGCTGTGCCATGGTCCAGGGATCCACGTACCTGCTCCAGCCACCTTGTCTGAGAAGCGGAGAGGCTCTGGGGAGGGGCTCTGTTCCTGTGTAGATGAACTGTGGCTGGGCGGCCACGGTCTTGTGTGAACAGCCTCCGGGGGCTCCTGGGGGCTGCAGCAAGAACCCTCATCGCTTCCTGGTAAAAGTTCCGCGCCTTCACACGGTAGCTCCCTTTGATACAGCCCTGCCATGCATGCAGCTCAGGTGACAAGACACGGTTACGTGTCCCTGGCTAGCGTCTGACACTGTCCAGTCAGAGCCTGTCCAGCCCACTGATGTCTGTCTGAAGAGATGTGTGCGGCCCAGCCAGGGTGTACTGAGCACATTCAGAAACACACAGTCCAGGATAATGGAAACCAAATTCAAGCCTCATTCTAACTTTTTGTTTGCATCTTTTAAGGACTATTAATAGGAAACACATTCACACACCCTCACCCCTCTGCAGTCTCTCCTGTTTCTTTCCCAGCAGACAGCAGAAGCCCCAGAATGCCTCACCTGCCATCCTCCCTTCCTCTTGCTCCTGCTCCCTCCCCAGGTTCTGCCTGATTTTGGACCTTTTTGACAATGCCCTGTCCTCTCTCTCCCCACAGCTTGGGTCCCCTTCACTCGGCCACCATTCCAGTGTTGTCAGAGACACTTTATGTTTTGCTAGCAAAGACTAAACTCTGCAGGGAGAATCTGAGTAGGGAAAGGCAAAGTTACCTTTAGCTGCTCAGGGTGGGAGAAGGAGAAGAATGTACACTATGCTACTTAACCACTTAATCTTTTTTTTTCTTTCTGTTTTTTGAGACAGGGTCTCACTATGTAGTTCAGGCTGCCCTTGAACTCACTATGTAGCACAGGCTGGCCTCGAACTTGCAGCAATCCTCCTGCCTCAGCTTCCTGAATTCTGGGATTATAAGCATGTGCCACCATGCCTTGCAATGTGCCACCTAGTCTTAATAGTCAACTTGACTAGATGGAGAGATTCCTACCTAGGTGGCTGGGCCATAGTTATGGAGCTAAACTCCTCAGTGGAGTAACACACTGATGTTCATAGCTGACTGCTGTTAGGAAGTGGTCACTGGGATGTGCTTTTGGAGAGCAGATGTCACTGGACCCCTGACCCTGTGCTTTGCTTCCTGGCCATAATGAACTAAGCAGCTTTACTGTACCAGGCCCTTCCACCATGATGGCCTTGGGGCCAGCTGACCATGGACTAATCCTCTGAAGCCATGAGCCAAATTAAACTTCTTCTGTCCAAGTGACAGGACAGCCGACTGGTACAGTCACCTATTAAAAAGCATACCTCCTTCACACAGAATAAGATAAAGTCCTTTCCCAGTGTATACTCCCCCTGTTTAGTAAAGGAGTCTGGCAGGAACAGAGATCAAAGCCCAGCTCAGCTTTTCCAGGATCAGCAGCACATGGGGAAGAGGTCCTCACTTGGTGAAGCACAGCCACAGGTAGAAACCCAGTTGTTTTTGATTTCCAGATGAGAAAAATGATCTCAAAGGTGAAGCGCGATGTGCCCGTGTGTCCCCATTGGTGAGCAGCCTGAGCAGGATTTGGCCTCCTCTCATCTGACTGGCAGGCCACCCCAACAGTCACAGGCCTGTCTCCTGCCTGATGTGGGGACCTCCTCCCTCCAGAGTTCCCTGGCTGTGTCCGGACCTTGGGTCCCAACCACAGAAGCCACAGGGCTTCCCAGTGAGTGTGGTGAAAGTGATGGCACTCCGAGCCCCAAGTAGCAGCCTTTCCATGCCACAATACTAGGTGATGAAGCATCAGGAAGTCTGTCACCCTCTGCCTCAGCAACCACACTGGGATGTGGAAGATGTCTGTGGTAACTTGACAAGAAAACCTGCTCTCTCCTCACAGTAATGCGGGTGCTGTTGCTCAGGCGCTGTAGACCTCTGCCCCCACTGTCCCCGATGGAAGGAGCCCTTATCTGAGCTGAGCTGCAGAATGTTCTGGAAGCAGTGGGATCTGACATGTGGAGAAGGGGGGTGGAACAAACCACATCGTGAGTGGAGCTGTGACCAGGCCTCTCATCCTCCCACCCACGTCTTTCTGGAAGATCCCAGTTCTTCAGATCTGCCACACAACAGCATGGCCCTCAGTAACATACTGCAGGCTCTACTGAGGCTTCTGGCCCATAAATAAAGCCAGAGTTATTCCTTGCCCTCACCACCACTGGAACACCAGCCAGGCATCATGCAGAGGGAGGGTTATTATAAAGATTTGTTGAATCTTAAATAAATTCACCTCCTAGCCAGCTGTGCTGGTACATCTCTGTAAACCCAGTGGAATTAATCTTTATAATCCTTGGAAGGATTAGGCAGGAAGATTGCTGTGAGTTTAAGGCCAGCCAGAGCTACACAGTGAGTTCAAGACCAACCTGAACTACATAGCAAGACCCTGTCTCAAAAGAAAAAAAAAAAAAGCAAAACAAAAAATTCACCTCCAGAAGCCTATTCAGAGACAGTGAATGGGCAGAGGGAAGGAAGAAAAAAAGCCCTTTTCTTCTCACTGGAGATTGAGTTGATTATTATATTAGATACAGACATGAAGATTTCCATGGGTGGAAAATCTACCTATTCACCTAAGTAGAAGTCAGCAGTCTCCACAGCTCTTCTTGCTATGGGTTTAGCTTTCACAGATTTTAATATCATATGTCTATGAAATGAAAGCTGAAAAACACTGGCATGACCTCAGGTGTCTGAACAAAAAGACAGCTGTGGTCCTTATCGGGCCCATGTGGCAATCACAGGACAGGATGGATGGGGCCCATCAGGTCCTCTCCTCATGGACTCTCATAGAGAATCCTACAGGAGTTCAGTGGGACAAGATCAACTTGAATCATCCATTCCTTCATTGTTCCTTTTTATTTTTTGAGAAATATTTCCGGGTACCTCCCTGGTTGAGCACTGGACAAGTTGGGATAAGCAAAATACAGCTTGTAGCTGGGTATGGTGGTATAGGCCCATCATCCTAGCAATCTAGAAGGCTGAGGCAGGAGAATTGCAAGTTCAAACCCAGTCTGGGCAACTCAGGAACTTAATCAGACCCTGTCTCAAAAGGAAAATTTAAAAAATAGCTGGGGATGTAGCTCAGTACAAAGGCCCTGGGTTCCAGTCCCTGGTACTGAAAATAAAACAAAACAAAAAGATGGTTCTTGTCTTCAGGGAGCTCCCATCGAAGAAGCCAGTGAGTTGGCCACATGTGGTTGCTGCTGTGTCACACGTACCAAGGACAGAGCGAGGGTAAGGTGTGGCTGCTGAGCCAGCTAGACTCCAGGGGATGCTTCCTGGAGGAGGTGTTTCTGGAACTCAGCCTTCAAAAACGGGCAGACAAAGCGAAGCCTGATAGCGGGGTGAAGGAATAGCACAGAAGGACACACACTTGGGAGAAGGGGAAAGAATCAGAAGTCAGATCTTTCATGCATTTGTGGGTGCTGTGGCTCGAAGTGGTGGGGACTTGTGCCAGATGCCATGGGCTGGGCAGGGATGGAGGTTCCCCTCTGTGTAAATGAACATGTAGGTCTGCAGCAGGTGCACAACACTGATAAAGACCCATGGCAAGGGCAGCAGCCACCGTTAGCTTAGTCACTCGGGTTCCCTGGGCTCCAGGTCCAGATGGGAGCCACCACACTGTGGGCTACACTCAGGAGAGGTGCATGGGGCTGGGGCCTGAGAGCAGGCTGCTCTTTGTCTTGGAGGGAGATTTTATCTCACCTCCCAAAGGTGCTTGCTGCAAACACAACTTTGAGAAATAGCCAGGTAAAGAGAGGTAAAGATATTGCAGGATGTGTAGGAGTATGGGAGTACGGAAGCTTGTGGGAGAAGACGTGGTCATTCTGGGTACTATAACAAATTACTATAGACAAGGTGGCTTGAGTGGCTTTGCATCTCACAGTTCTGGAGGCTGGGTGACCAAGAACAAGGTGCACTTTGGAAAGCGTTTGTTCCTAGCTGCTATGTGGCTGTCCTCACAACTCTGCCTCTGCCTTGCCTCCTTTGGCTAAAACCTGCTCACGGACAGTGGAGGAGGTGGTGCACCAGACCTCCACATGCCACCTTGCCCAGTGACCTTGTCTTGAGAGCATCCCTCAGTAAAACATGCACTAAACCACTGCCTTGGGCTCTGGAGGTGGCCTCTGTGCCCCTCACTCATGGGCTCCCAGGCAGGATCCCAGGCCAGTGGGTTTGTGCAGCTGAGTAGTTTCTGCAGCCCTGGGGCTCACCATGGCCCTGCACACAAGAGACTCATGCGCAACTGCATTTACTTGGAAGGAGAAGCAACTATATCTATAATCGCCAAGGAAAGCAGACAGCAAATGGCCAAAGTGCAGAAGCCACTGGGACCTGGGCCTGTTAAGATAAGGGAAGCAGTTGCTCATTCCCTGGCACCACCCTGAGTCCCCCGCAGACCCCCACTGAAGTCTCCAGACCATCTTTGGTGTGAGTCCCCTCTTGGTTCATTGGGCAAGAGCACGGCAGAGTCGGGTTCTGAGCCCTCCAAAACAGCCCTGTCTTCACTGCCACCTTGTCTTCAGCAGGCTCCTGAAACCCGGCAGCTGCTCCCAAGAATCGGGAGCCCCCTGAGCCAATACACAGGGATGGGGTGGTGTGGACAGTGGGGAACAGGGAGTTCTGAGACCAATCTTGTCTTCCACTGGAAGGTGGCACTGTTAGGCCACCACAGCTCTGCCTAGAGTAGTACAGGTGGCTAAGTCAGACAGAAACTCACATATAGTTGGAGAGGGGCTGGGCTCTCAAGGAAGTCAGCACAAAAATAAAGAGTAGCATTGTGGCTGGAGGCACTCCTGAAGACCAGGTATCGAGGTGAAGACACAATGGTCAGGGCTGTGTGCATCCCTAAGGGATAAACAGTGACTTAGAATTGCAGTGTCATCAGCACCACCTGGTCCATTGAGTCCAGATAGCTATCAGTCACCCAGGTGGCTGATCGGAGCATCTGGACCCATCCCTTCCCAAAAATGCCTTTGCTGTTCCTATGAAGCCTTGCTGACTCATCTCCTTACTGGATCAATATTAGCTAAGCAGCTCTACTTGTAACCTTATAGGTCGTTTGTAGTTTAACCCACGTTGTACCAACCTTGGGACTTTGCCGTCTAAGTTAGCCCTGGCAGAGGGCCTCAGTGACAATCCACTTGGGGCCACTCCTGGAAATCCAGGATCCATTGTTCTCTCCTTATTTCCAGTAAAACTCTTCCAACTTCCTGTAGTTTGTAACTTCATTCCTCGATGTTGTGGAACCACGGACTTGGCACATTTGACATCTAACAGGCTGGGAAGTTTTACGTCTCCTATGTGAAGAAGACCAAGCTGACTGGTGGGGCTGCTTATGGGTGGCTGCAGGTGCCAGATGGTGGCCTGGTTCTCTGGGACCCTGGCCCAGAGCCGTGAGACCCCCGCTGGCTCCATTCCTCATCAATGCGGCGCAGAACAGTCAGGGTCTCTGTGGGTGAAAGGGCTGATGGTTCCCATCCCTCTGTGCTCCTCTCTGTGTAAATCCTGGGCTGGCGACCAGGGACCCAAGTCCCTCAGGGCACAGCCGAGGCGACAAAAAGCCTGACTTTCCCAGTGCTGAAAAGAGCTGACAGGCTGTGGGTGCCCGGAGCAGAGCTGGGTGAGAGAGGCTGGCACAGGGCCGTCTCCAGTCTCTCCACAAAGGACCTCTCTTCTTTCCCAGGCAGGCTGACAAATCCTACTGCTCCCTCCTACTGTCAGGGCCTGGTCTGGGATGCAGACAAGGTTCCCATGCCTGGACTCTTCAGAAAATCGCATGCAGAGTAAAAGGTGCACGGGCTTCTTGGCTGCACTCTTGGACTGGAAGCCAGAAGACCAGTGGATTCACAATGACATCACTATTGTCTATCAGAGCAGTTACTCTGTTTGACCTCTTTGGAAGAATAGTTACCTCGGCGACAGATTGTTATCGGTTCCCTAACAATTTAGGCTGAGAGCAGTTTCCTCAGAGCTGAGAACCGGTGGCCCCAGAGCTGGGTGCTCTGTCCTCTCCCTGTCTGTGAGACTCCACAGTCTTTGGAAATGGACCACACACAGCAGCCAACCTCATCTGTGGGGGCAGCAGGATCCCAGCCAGTGGTGCTGGTTTTGTCCCTAGCAGGGAACTGAGCTGAGCTCCTGGCCTGCTCGTCCCTGGCACCAACCTGGCACCCAAGGAGGATCCTATGGGAGACAGAGCTGGGGAGTCAGCTGGGAGGGGGTCCAGCCAGCTCCTCCCACCCCTGCTTCTAGGTGTGACCCTTTCCTAACCCATCGGATCTGTGCATCACCCTCTGGGCTGAAGATCAATTTGAAAAGCAGGATGAGTGATCCAGGAAGCGTCTAGAAAGAAATCCTAGGAGATTCACCAAAAAAAAAAGTTACTCTTGGACTTGCAATGGTATTTTGACCCAAGAAAGCTATCTGTAATTGAAAATAGCTTTGTTCAACAGTGCGCTTAGTACACGAACATCCAGCTCAGGATCTTGGAGTCATTTCCCCTGGTGATGGGATTCTGCGGATCCTTGTGGCTTTGAGTCAACATCTTGTGTGTAGCCCATTAGCCGGGGAAACAGTGATCACAATTCAAGCTGTGTGATGGTTTTTAAAATGTGCATTGCTTTTGCACCACCATCCAGCTGTGAAACTGCTGAGGGGACCACAGTGAGTCAGGGACCAACCATGGAGCGTAGGAAGGGACAGCCAGGGCTCAAGTGGACGCATAGCATCACAGAGAGGTGAATAGGAGCTCAGTGGGGATATGGAGCTCAGAAGGCCCAGGTGTCCAATCGGCCAATTTGTAGTGAGGCTGGACGTGAGCCTCAGTCTCCCTCTCTGCCCCGTGGAGGCAGCACTTCATGCTACACCAGAGAATTCTAGGAGGGCCCTGCATGTCCCCAAGCTACAATGACAGTTGCACTTGCAGCAGCTGTTGGTCACACAAGGGATCAATCACAGTGCTGCTGACGGAAGGAGTGATGACATTTGGGGCCCGAGGCCCATACCAGGCATAGCTCAGAGGAACAGAGCAGCCCAGCCTTCTCCTTTTTTGGGTGTCAGCGAGGAAAGGCTTCCTACTTCCAGGGGGCCTTTTTCAAATCTCCCAGATGCTTCCTATGAGAAACAGAAAGCCACTTAGATCGGATTCCCCATCATCTGTCTTTGGCAACAAACACAAGTTACATTTGATTCTCAAAGTCCAGGGAAGAGAAGACAGTGGGCCTGAGCTAAGGGAGTCCACCCATTCCGGAGGATGCGCCTTAGCTACATAGTTTTATTGCTCTAATTTACCACAACCCACAGGTGCTTCTTGTCGTACCCCACTTTACGGATCAAAACACTGAGGTTTAGAAAGGGAGAAGATCTGAGCTAGTAGAATGGCGCTACTGTCTGTACAGAAGACCTAAGATACCTTCATAAACCCCTTTGATTAAAAGTAAGTCCCGAGTGGCAGGGATGTGAACTAGCACAGCAGAGAAGAGGCTGTTGTCCTCCACGGGATGGAGCAGGTGGGCCAAGCAGGGATGAGGAGGAGGAGGAGGAGGAGGGGGAGGAAGAGGAAAAGGAAGAGGAAGCAAGGACATGCGGAGAAAGCTGGGACCAGATGACTCCAAACGCCCGGAGAGGCATTCATCCTGGGCAGCCACATGCCCGCCTCACCTGCATAGCACATGAGAGAGAATCCCTGGATGCACGGGGTGAGTGAGGAATCATGGTTGTTTTCCTAGTGTGTCTTTAAAGGCCACACTGAGTGAGGAGTCTGTAGAAGAACATTAACTTTCCACCATGAGGGGTATGCATAAGAGCTCCACATGCAGCCCTGGAAAATCTGACAGCCATCCTATCTTCAAGAATAGCATTTCTTCCACTACCCCAGTAGAAGTCAAGAGTCCCTTTCAAGGACGCACATACGTATCTCTTTCCAATCTCCTCCATTACTAACATTAGTCAAGCTGTATACATTTGTCAACTGATTTTACCCGGAAGGACTAATTCTAACAACGTCAAGGGTGCCAGACCCCAAGCAAAAACACTACTCAGTCTTCAGACAATACCTGGCTGTGCTTAGAGTTGAGAAGGACAACAGGAGAACTATCGTGACCCGAGCAAAGTGTTCCTGGGATGACGTTTCCAGACCCCCTCCTCAGGTTAAAATCAAATGTAAAGGTCTCAGCTCTTACCCTGACAGCATGGTCCTCTTTCAGACTCCCTGGCTGCTCCCTTGCAATGTATCTAAAAAACTGTTTGCTTCTCTGTATTCCTTGGCTATTGATAAATTTTTTCTACCACCCACAGTACCAGCCTTTCACACACCACGCCTCACATGGTAGGATTTGTTTACAGGAGGGGTGTTTTTTCTCTGCCCACCCCCGTGAGGTAGGGGGCACAAGCAGGATGCGTGAGGTCAGCTGAGCCCAAGGTCCCCTGGAGCCTTGTGGCCCTGGAGAATGGGTAGAGATCCCTGCACACACAGTCCCGGCATCCGCAGGAACCCTGGAAAGGGCTGTAGCCATCAAAAGAGATGGAAGGACCTTCAAGACTCCAACCAGGGCAGCTGGGGTTAGGGGGAGGCAATGGGCTCATCTATTCCCAGTCCCCCTCCAGTGACATTGTCTCGGGGGCATGATGGGGGTATTTGCACCTTGGCTATTGGCAAACACCATGAATCAAGGCTCCCTCCTCCCCCATAACCCACCGTTGAACATTCACCAGCACACACTTCCCAAGCACTGGAGGGCTGCCAAGGGCTCCCCATCCTGAAGGAACAATTGAGCTGTTTCCACCTCTGGCTGAGCTGTGAGGGAGCATTGAGGAATGCAGAAGAGGTGTGAGACACTTCCTACAAAGACCTCTAGGATTTCGGAACTGGACAGGAGCTCTCATCCCCCATCATGGTCCCAGCGGTCCAATCCTGGCACCAGTTTCCAGCGCCCAGGTCCCCTGGGGTCCAGGTTCCCTGGACACATGGGCAGCACCCTTCATCTGGGTAGCCTGTGTCTCTTGTCCACACCACTGCTGAGATGAGCTTTCTAAATGCCAATTCCTTCCTCGCTTCTTACAGGATCACTTCTGAAACACAGGCAGCTTTACTTAAAATACAAACACACACACGCACATGCACACACATCTTAGTTCTGAAATTCCTTAAGAAAACACAGGGTTTGTTTTTCAATGTTGAAGTTACACCTCCACTGGGAAAGTGGTATTTCCCATGCATCGGCTGATGACTGCATTTCTTCTTGAGCCCCTGAGTGTGTTTCCAGCAGCCTGAGCTGTGGGAAGGTTGTTTTCCTCTTGGAAACTTGGGATCTTGGGCTCCCCGAGCTTTCAGTGGGGCTGACAAGTGGGATTTGTGGTGTACCCCTCATCTGTCTGCCCATCAGCACATCTAGATGGCACACACGGGAAGAGCCAGATACTGCTCCGGGCACAAGGAGGAGCAGCAGGGCAAGACAGACCTGGTCCCCACCCTCCTTGCTGTCGGAGGACACTCACCATGAATGAGAAACAAACACACAGTGCTTTCTCATGAGCACCATCAACAAGACAGTTGGACATTACCGGGAGATGGTCAGCAAAGGCCTCTGCGTGGGGAAGGCATTGTGACGGTGGTAACCACTGGTGGAAAAGGACTCGGGCCTGAGGAACAGCGACAGTGCAGCCGTGATACAGGAGGGGACTCGTGGGGAAGAACCCGCTCTGCCTGCCTAGTGGGGATGAGATCAGAAGCCAGCAACAGAGGAGCAGCAACTGCATGACAGAGGCCAAGCCTGGCAGAAGACAGAGAAGGACAATCCTACTTTTTACATGATGATTTAAATTTGAATCTCACCGTTGTTATGGCTTAAGTCTAAACTGTCCCCTGAAAATCTCTTCTGTTCAAAGTGGGGCTTTTTGAAAGTGCTTGGATCCTGAGGACCCCAGTGTCAGGAGTGGGTTCATCCATTGATCTGGTGGCCTGATTGGAAGGTGACGAAACTTAGGAGATGGGGCATTGTTGAAGGAGGCTGGGGAGGTGGGGAGAGAGACCTTGGAAACTACGTCTTGTCCCCAGTCCCTTCCTCTCTGGCTCCTCCCTCTGCTCTCTGCTTCCTGACCGCCATGATAGGAGCAGCTGTCCTCCGCCATGCTTTCTGCATGACGTTCCTACCTCCCCACAGACCATAGCAAAGGAAGCAGCCCATATGAACCTAATTCACCTCGTCTCCTTTATGCGGCATGTGTCAGCTACTTAGTCATAGTGGTGAGAAGCTGACCAGCACAGCCACTGGAAAGAGTTCCCTCTACACTCGGTGGGCGGGGAGGCAGGGCCAAGGGTGCAGTCCAACCCTTGGGGGTGAGACTTTTACCCGTGAAACATGACCCAGGCAGCCTGAAGGGTGTCACCCATCCTCTCCGAGCCTCAGTTTCCCCATCTGTAAAATGGTGAGAATAAGCCGGGCGTGGTGGTGCACGCCTGTAATCCCAGCACTGGGGAGGCTGAGGCAGGAGGATCGCTGTGAATTTGAGACCAGCCTGGGCTACATAGTGAGTTCCAGGTCAGTCTCAACTACATAGTGAGACTCTGAAAAAAAAAAAAAAATGGTGAGAATAGTTTCCCGGATAGAATTAAAGGTAATTATCCACGTAAATATTATAATCTCTTAAAAGCTGTTTGCTTCATTATAATTATGCATATATAATTATGATACAATGTAAACTTATAATATAAATGCTAACTTTATTATTATTCTAGTTATTCCACTAAGGAATAAATAGAAACTTTCAGCAACAAGTATGCTATGCCATATGTTTTTTAAAAAATGGCTCAGCATTCTGTTCAATTCCTGAGTGAAATGCTTTTTTTCACATAATGAGTCATTTCTAAGCCCTTGAAGTAGTTCTGGTGTTGGGAGACAACTTTGGCTTTGTTATGGTAGAAAATGTTACCACACCGTCAGTTGGGTTGGGAGACGATGTCTGGGCAGGGCTGAGGGAGCCGGTAGCAGGTGAGCGAAGGAGAAAGGAGGCTGCGGATCAACATTAATGGCTCGGCTATCGGTGCCACCGCAGCACTGGGAACTCAGCACTGACAAATCCCTTCCCTGTGACCTCAGTCCACCTCTGACTAGTAGCATTTTAAAACTATGAATTTAAAAAATGAGAGTAAACCAGGGGTGGTGGCACAGGCCTGTAATTCCAGCATTCTGAGAGGTTGAGGCAAGAGGATTGCAAGTTCAAGTCCAATCTCAGTGAGATTCTGTCTCAAAATAAAAAATTTTAAAAATAGGGCTGGGGTATAGCTTAGTGCAAAGGCCTCGAGTTTAACCCATCATACCAATAAAATAAAATAAAAAAGACAATGCATTACCTAAATTTCCTCAGGGAAGGACTTTTGACACAACTGCGGACTCCTTTTGTCAGAAGTGCTAATTTCTTAGCAATGTCTAGATATAAAACAGCAAAGAAAACCAGGAAACAGTAGGGGAATCTCCTCAATGTTTAAACGAGAGTGTCTGTAGCATAGTTAGACTTGTTAAATTGAGTCTTAGGGCCAGGGATTTAGCTCAGTGGTTCCGCTGCCTGCTTTGCAAGCACAAGGTCCCAGGTTCTATCCTTGGTACCAAAAATAAATAAAGACAAGAAATTGAGTCTCAGTCAGGTTCTGCGCCAGGTGCATTTGAAGTCAGCTCTGTGTTCGAACAGAGCACACAGCATGCTGCCTGGGCTTGGAGTTTTAGTTCAGAGAGGTACATTTGGCTTCTTCCAAGGACATCAAAGAACCCTGAACAGAGTCCCTCACATTCACATCTGCAGGCAGCCACAGCACAGTCCCAGGGACAGAGGTCATCAGCAAGGCCCAGAGTCTAATTTGGCTCTAATTGTTTGGCATTTAGCAAATTATGTAGCCATTTTGTTCCTATATTAGTTAATTTCTGGCTGGGGAAAGAAATTGTTTGATGTTCCCCTTCATGAATATAATGCCCATGGCCGCCCCACTTGGATTAATTAAACATGATAATTTCCACTTGAGTGGGAGAAACAGCCGAATATCTAGCCATAATAACCTGTAAGGAATTATTATTACATTCAACTTCACTAAATGTGTTTCCCCCACAAAAAAATATGACAATAAGTGAAAAAGGTCCAGCAAATGTTTGGTACCCAGAAGGTCCTTAAGGAAAAAGATATTTTCTTGTAAAGTCTGGAGACTCTCTAAGTGTAAAGAATTCATTGCATAATCACTGACAAGTCACAAAGTAAATTAATAAATGACTATATCAACGATACATTTAAATATTTATCTAAATAAAGGTTATATATTGCACGAAAAAAAATTTCTTAGTACGAGTCCAAAATTGTTTATAACTAATTTCATTTAAATCCTCCTAAAATGTCACCTGTGTCACATTATCCTCACAGGCAAATGTTTTCAGTGTTTTTGGTTGTGCCAGGGAGACACGGAGGCCAGTTCCTCCCCCTGGGTCTCTGGGGCCCCTGGGCCCTGTCCTCTGTTAACTCCCAATGGTCAGATCTCAACACCAAGAGCGTCCGCCACCTCCATGGTCTTGGAAAACACTATAACCTGCTTTATAACCCACTTTTTAACCCACGTGTCCAGCCACTAGGCCTTGGGAGGAGTAAATCGCAGAGCAGAAGAGGAGGAGGGGCTGGCCAAGTGCCTAAGGAGGGTCCAGGGCAACGTGGGGACAACTGGGGATCCGCTAGAGCTGACAGCCAGAAGAGAGGAAACAAGTTAAAAGATAGAAAACGCGGCTACAAGAATTAAAATTTTAGTGGACGGGCCCAGAGTCCGACATATCTTCATAACCCAGAAGTATGGTTCTGTTAGAGTTAACGTGATGTTCAAATAAATGTAGAGATAATGATTTGGGAAAACAGGCTATCTGAAGAGAGTGAATAAAAAAAACGTTATCCCCGCGCTGGTCAGACTGTACTCAGGCATTTTTCTTTTCAATTTGGTATTACCCAATTTTTCATGCAAAAGTTTGTATTTTTAAAGTATTATTTACTTAATATAAATATCTATGAGGATGGTTTTGCATGGTTTTTGGCCCTAGGGATTGTTGAACACAGGGTCTTCACACCGTGCTGCATCCCCAGACGTTTTAAGATTTTTTTTTATTTTGAGACAGGGTCTCACCAAGCGGCTAAGTTGTCTGGGCTGGGCTAAAACTTGGGCCTCAGCCTCCCAGAGTGCTGCGATTACAGGTGTGCACCACCACATCCAGCTACTTTTTCTTTTATCTAATGACGCTTCATGATGAATCCCTGTACTACCCTTCACCGTGCCAATGAGGCCCCACAATTCCAGCGAGTGTCAGATCAAGCACCAAGGAAGCCATCACAGCCCAGAGGCACAAGCAACCTTCTGCTTTGATCATTTCCTGGGTCCCCTAATCTCTGGGGCTGCTGAAAAGAGTGACTTATCTTTTGTGTCAGTCTGTGGTGGTGCCCAGTAGAGGCTGGTTTGTGCAGGGTCTCCCTATGGAGCCTCAAGTCAAACCATTGAGGTGCTTGGGTCCCGGATCCTAGGGTGGAGCAGAGGTTGCTGGGGCTGGGGTGAGGCCAGTGAGGGGTGAGCTGTAGCCAGCAGCCATGCTGATCTTGAGTTCTGCGGCCACAGACATAGTGGGAATCAATCCCTGGACACGTTTCAGAAGGGCAGAAAGAGAAGCGGATCACAATCTGGGCATTGCCAGTGGGGAGCAAGCTGTTAGCAAGCCAGCTGAGCCTCGCTGAGGCTAGACCAGAGGCCTTGCATTCCAGGGAATCACATTGCTAGGGAGGGAGCAGGACCCACTGTCTCACTCCTGGAGAATCCCGAGCCTGGGGCACAAGCTACTTGTAGGTGCATCAGACTTTGACATAAGGTACAGTCTGCCCTGAGCCTGTGGGCTTCACATCCATGGGGATCAACCAAATACAGACCAAAATGTGCAGAAAAAGACTTCATTTGTATCGAACCATATAGACTTCCCCTTTGTCCTGTTTTCCTTAACAATGTGGTATAGTAAGCATTTATGAAGCATTGGCATTGAATCAGGTGTTACAAGCAATCTAGAGATGATGGAGAGTAGGTAGGAGGGCGTGCAAAGGTTATGAGCAGATACTATGCTGTTTTACACAGGAACATGAGCATCCTTTGGGGATTCTGATATCCTTGGGGCATTTTGGACTCTGTACATATCCAGGAGCACCTGTGCATGGTTGACAATGTGTGAGTTGGCTTTCCCAGGCTCAGGAAGGGGTCCCACTTCTTTGTGTTTTGCTTTTTTTTGATGTGTGGTACGGAGCTCAAACTCAGGACCTTGGGCTTTCCAGGCAGGCAGCACCACTGAGCTACATACCTGGCCCTGGGGCTCAGGAAGGATCTTGCAGAGGCTACTGTGGTGAAAACAGGTGGGAGAGTTGGGAGGGAGCTTCAGAACCTGGGTAGGAAGTGGCTGGAGAAGGCCTTCTGGTTCAGGACCGGTGCTATTCGGAGGCGGGGGAGAGCAAAGAAGAGGGGCAGTTGTCCGTCGGGCCCCATGGGATGGGCACAGCTGACAGTCACCTTCTCAGCTTCCCTGTCCTGCACTCTGATCCTCTTATGTCACCCCAGGCTCTGGGGAAGCTGGCTCATGCAGCTATCAATCATGCCAACTGTGTTTAAGTAAATAAAGGGAGGGTCCTAGATCTACAGTTAGCGGTGGACCTGGCCCAGACCACAGCGCCCAGCACACAGAAGCTGGGAACCTCAGCAGTAGAGTCCAGGGAGTCGGATAGGAGCCTGGGACAGGCAGCCCCAGGGAAGGAGCCAAGCACACCCAGCCTCAGACACTCCAACTTCTTTCTAGCTTTGCAGCCCTGGTAGCCACATCTTTGTCCCTCTCACCCTTCTGCTCTTTGCAGGGAACCCTTTAAGAACAGAGGCCCTAGAAAAAGACCTGACAGCTCCTGTAACTTGGATGGCTCTGAGGAGCAACCCGAGGCCCCGTTTCTTCCTCTGGCTCACCCACCACGCACAGTCCTCTGGTTTCCAGCTGAAACGACCCAAGAGTCTGCGCTGGTTTTGCAAGAATAAATAATTGCGTTTCGCATAAATCTCTTGTGCAGTTTTTTCAGACATGGAGATTTTGCCATATAATAGCTCCTATTCCAAGAATTCATACCCCGTGGCTCTTTCTCTCATCATTTAAGACTTTCAGGAAGATAATTCATGACTTCAGAACAGGTTGCCAGATTGACAGCCTTGAAAATAAAAGGTGAAATCTAATCTGGATGGAGTCGTATCCCAACTGTCTATTTTCAGGGAAAAGATTACTTACCCCTATGGGCAGCTGGGGACAAGCCTTGCTGGGGTGGGTTTGGGGTGGGTTGAGCTTTAAATCAGCGTCAGCTCCAAATGGCCTGCAGTCAGTGGGAGGTGGAGGGTAGAAGGGACAGGAATGTTCAGGAGTCAGAAAGATGCAAGGCAGAGTTTCCTAAGCAAGGGACATTTTGCAGAGTGATAAAAATAACCCTTCTTTCTAAAAATAGCCCTCTTGCCCAGCCTGGCAGCCCACTCCAGTAATCCCAGAACGCAAGATCCTGAGGTGGGAGGATTGCTGCAAATTTGACACCAGCCTGGGCTACATAGTGAGTTCAAGTCCAGCCTGAACTACATAACAAGACCCTGTCTCAAAAACAAAACAAAACCCCAAAACAAAGAAACAAATAAATAAATATAAATAGCCCTCTAGAGACTAGATGATGCCTAAGTTTACCTGTAGGCAGTGAAACACGTATTGATGTGGCACCTGGTGGAACTCTGCTCCAGCCCCGACAAAGCAGCATTCCTATTCCTGCTTGACCAATGAACACCCAAGAGTCTTGAGTCAGAATTCCAAGTCTGTGGCTCTCCCACCCCACCCCAGTTGCTTCTATTTCTGTGGCTCTCTGGAGCCAGGAGTTCCTGGGCCTGGCTGGCATCAGAAGGACACAAGTTGCTAGGAGCTGCTTCATCCCACTGAGTCTGGCAGCGGAAAGCACAGCCTGCTTTAAGAGTTGCTGTTCCAGACTCAGAGGAGGCAGGGTGTTCTGGAGGTGCTCGGGGAGCACTGTTGCACCTCAGGGCTGTCCTTGGTGACAGTCTGCACTTGTAGTTGCCACGAAGGAATGCAAGACTGGGAGGTCCGTGCCAAATACCTCAAGCACCCTGAGACTGTTGCAGGGGTTTCAGAAGCCTCCAGGCACTGTGCGGGACCCTGAGACAAGACACTGCTGTGCCGAATGGAAGTTCTGGGGGAAAAGGCTGTAGAGTCCTCTGTTCTCTAGCTTTAGAGAATTATTAAATAAAATACATACAGAAAACCAGATAAAGTAAATGCATGGCTCTGTGAGGTAGAAGGTGAACGTCCCTTAATCATGACCAAGGCACAAAGCAGAGCTGTGCCCAGCACCCCAAGACCCCTGTACCTCACCCCCAACTCACTCACACACTTGTGGCTCAGTTTCTTTCTCCTGAGGCTGCTCGTGTTTCTGCACCTGACTGTGCCCTTCCCAACCTTGCTGTTTAAAAACACCTGGGATGTCTGTAACCCTCACCGAGTTCACAGGCCCCCTCTTCCCTCCCTGGCACTCTTGGGAGGCCGGTCACCCAGGTCTCTGGCTCTGGGTTTGGCAAAGTCCAGACTCCCGGCACAGTTCAGCATGTTCCTCCCAGGGCTGCACTTCCTGGAACTGGGGGGCTGGAGTAAGAGATGTTATCGGTATCGTTTCCGACGTCTTAGGCAAGAATGGAGGTGATGGTGTGTTCTTTCATCAGGAGGCACAGGATGTCTGCTTGTCTCCTCCTCCCCACTCCTCTGCTCCTTCTCCCGCACCTCCTTCTTTCTCTACTTTCCCACTACCTTTCTCTTTTTTCTCTCCCAGTCTTTTGCTTCTTCTCTCTCCTGCTCTGTCCTCCACTCTTCCTGCCTCCCTCTTGGGCCCTCAGTCAGTGGAGAAGGATGATTGATGCCTGGATGCATGGATTCTTTGGGCCCTACACAAAACAGTGGTGGTTTCATTTCTATAATTTCTGTCCTTTATTTTATGGACTTATTTAATTGCTGAAATACTCTCTTCGGGAGCTGCTTTCCTTCATCCATGATTTGGTCACCTAGAGACGCTGTTCATACAAGGAAGGCAAGATAAACGCCTCCCAGAAGAGATAAAGACGTCGTGTCACCCTGGCTGGGGCATACCCGGGAGCAGCACGACTTGTGATAGATGGATCTTGGAAGCAGCCTGTATGTCTGTCAACAGATGACTGCACAGAGAAACCGTGGTATTTACAATACCACAGCAGCAGTGCAATCAAGTCCTACTCAGACAGTAAAGATACATGTGAGCCATTTGCAGGAAAACAGATGCACCTTGAGACCACAGTGCTCAGTGTGAAATAAATCACACGCGGAAGGTTAAATATTGTGTGGCTTTTCTTACGAGAGAAGGATAATAATTTAAACAGCACAATACAAGATGGATGATAGGAAACAGAGAGTTGTGCAGAGATGGGAAAAGGGTCTGAGGGATGGGGAGAGATATGAGGGGAGGGAGAAAGGAGAAGTAAAAAGGATTAAGATGTGACGCGCGTATACCAGTTCTCCACCGTGAATGTAGTTACCGTTTCACAAACATATACTAATTAAAATTAAATTCTTCTTTCTCTCCCTTAATTTCGCGCTTTTCTAGAAATGACTCATTTCTCTGTCATACCCTGACTGTAATTACCTACTGCTATGTTTAGATCTAGATGTCCCCCCAAAGCCGCATACGCTCAGAGTTGGCTTTGGGGAGGTGACTGGATCACGGGGGTGTGATGCTTACCAGTGGATTTGCCCACTGATGGGTTTGTATCTCAGAGTGATGTTGTGAAGTGAAGCCTGGTTGGAGGAGACGGTCGCTGGGGGTGTGGCCTGGAAGGGTCTGTCTCCCTCCCTCCTCTCTCACACCCGCTTCCTGCCACCCACTGAGCTCTTTCTCCTCTGCCGTGTCACCCTGCCCTGAACTATGAACTGAAACCTCTACAAACTGTGAGCCAAAATAAACCTCTCCTCCTTTAAGTTGTAGGTGTTGGGTATTGTGCCCCGGCAACACAGAAGTAACTAAGACACCTACTTTTAAGTATCACTCTGAACTGATATATTTAAGCATATCTGGTGGGTTGCAGTCTATTTGCTTTATCGTTCTCGTTGAAACTCAAATTGTCCCTGTTTGGCCACAGGAAGCTCTTCCAGTTCGCTCTGGAGCACTGGTGGACATGTCTAGCAGTCTTAGGTGGCTTCTCCACCATCTGATATGACAGAAGTTCCAGGTTCATGTAGTACATGTTTCTCCCTGAATCCATAATCAGCCACTTCCCTGAGACAACCTGGTTTATTTTATTAGGAAGTAGTATTTCAAGACCCCAACCTGAATGCTAGAGGTAGTCACTGCTATTCAAGGATAATCATTCTTTCTAGGCCTCTTCAATGGACAGAGCTAGAAAATTATGTTTTTTCAAAGTTAAACTATGAGCAGGTGTGGTAGCGCATGCCCTTAATCCCAGCACTTGGGAGTCTGGGGCACGAGGATCGCTGTGAGTTTGAGACCAGCCTGGGCTACTAGTGAGTTCCAGGTCAGTCTCAACTACATAGTGAGACCCTGTCTCAAACCCCACCTCCAAAAAAAAAGTTAAGGTATGTTTTGAGTTCCGACTAGTAAACTCAAGTATAGGATTTTTTTGTTTACTTTATTACCTCCATTTTACATTTTTACTTGCTTTCTTCTACACCAACAATTCTAGATCTCCAGCACAAGTAGATGGCAGAATGAGAATTTCCCACCATGATACATTGACTTTATCCACATCACACACAGAGAAGCCTCAGAATAACACTAATTCTACCATCACGAATAGGATCGGAGAGGACAATTAAATTCTGCTTTTACATGTGTCTTTGACCATTTTCTGTTGCTATAACAGAATTCCACAAGCTGGGTAATTTACAAAGTAAAAGAAATGTATTTGGCTCACAGTTCTGGAGGAGGGGAGACCAAGATCATGGCAGTGACACCTGGAAGGACCTTCTCGTCGCATCGTCACATGGGAGAGGGCATCATGTAGCCAGACAGAGCAAGCCCGCTAGCCTGGGTCTCTCCCCTCTTCTTATGAAGCCACCAGGGTCATCACGGGTCCCCTAAGACTTTATCAAATCCTAATTCCATCCCAAAAGCCCATCTGTAAAACCCTGACCTGTATACATTTTGGGACTCAATTGCCAACACATGAGCTTTTGGAAGACTCATTCAAACTGTAGAGATCTGTCCCACGTTTTCTCCCCACCCCTGCTTTTTCATTTTGGTGTCACATCTACCGGAGCTGAGTTTGGGCGCGTTATTTGTTACTTATTATGTGCTCCTCTTTTGACCCACATTTAGTTACAGTTCTACAAAAGAGCCTTGCACTTCACTTGCAGTCTGGATATTGAGGTCCCTTTAGAGATTTTGATTTCTGGAGCTCAAACGCTAGTAGATTTTTCAGGAAGATCTCATGGGAATGTAGCTGGCCTGTGTGCTCCAAAGCAGAGGGAAATGGGTTGAGTGAGTAGCTCTCCAGTGGCTGCCATGCCCTTTGCCAGGGCAGAAAGATCAGGCAGGTAAGCCACGTGATGCCCTGGAGAGCAGGAGGCTAAATGTTACCACTCCAGATGCGGAAATTGCCCTTAAGTCTCACTGAGGACCAATCCATCCCCCCTGACAAACAGCAAGTTTGTGAGCCAGCCATGGGTCCATCAGCCACATCCGTGAAATGGAACGCTCAGCATTTTTCTTTAGCGAGAGATGACAAGGGTTCTTTAGTGCAGATGAAATATGCTTCCTAAAAATATTCAATGTTTCAGTAGTTTTAGGGACTTGACATGATCTTCCCCTCATTACTGCCTTCTAAAAATCTTTCCTTGGCATTTGTTTCTACTATGACAAAACATAACGTAAAATTTACCAGACTGACAATTTTTTGGTTTTATTTTTCGTTATTGACACATAACCATTGTACGGATGTATGGGGGTTAGTGAGATGTTTTGAAACTTGTATACACTGTGTCAAAGCAGGGTCATTAGCATACGCATTACCTCAAATTTCTCATTTGATGGGACATTCAAAATCCTTTCTTCTAGCTATTTTAAAATATGTAACATATTATTGGCTGTGGTCTCCACGCAGTGCAGGAGAACAGTGGAACTTATCCCTCCTCTCTGACTATAACTTAGCTCCTTCTGTCGTCACCCACTCCCCTGTCCCTCTCAGCCTCTCCCAGCCCCACATTACTCTGCTGTGTACTTTCATGAGACTGGGCCTCTTTGGATTCCACAGGAGTGGAATTACGTGGTATTGTCTTCCTGTACCTGATTTATTTCACTTAACATAATCTCCTTTGATTCATGTTGTTAGAAGAAACAGAGTTCCATCCATTTTCATGACTAAATAGCATTGCATTGTGAATACACTGCAGGTTTTTCTGTTATCCACTTGGCCACTGATGGATAGTTGCTTGATTTCATTTCTTGGCTACCATGAAGAGTGCTTCAGTACATTGACAAATGGAATTATGTCAAACCAAAAAACTTCCGCACAAGAAAAAGTATCGCAGACATTTTGTTGACATACCAATTTCATGTCCCTTGGGTGTACATCTGCTGGTACAATATCTGGGTCATAGGACAGTTCTATTTTTAATCTTTTGAGGAATCTCCATACCTTTCTCCATAGTGGCTGTAGAGACCAACTGTTCCCTTTTCCCTACATCTTCTCAGCACTTCTTATCTTTTGTCTTCTTTACAATAGCAATTTTACTGGCTCTTTGTGGTTTTGACTTACATTTCCCTAATGATTAGCCATGTCGAGCATTTTTTCATGTACCCATTGGTCATTTATTTGTCTTCTTTTAAGAATTGAATAATCAGGTCTTTGGCTCCTTTTCAATTGGATTTTTAAAAATTATTTTCTATTGAGTTGTTTGAGTTCCTTGTATTGTGTTTAGTCCACTGATGCCACTTTATAGAAAGCACGTTAGTTAAGAGTAGGCTAAGCTGCTGTAACAGACCTCACAGTACCACTGCTTCCAGACACAAGAAGCTTTGGTTTCTCTTATCTGACAGAGGTGGAGGATTATGCAGCCCCACCCCACCCCCAGTCCCTGGCCAGTGGTCAGCTCTGCCAGGTGGGATAATGCTCGGATCCATGGAAGAGTATGAGGCACAGCATGAAGGAAGACGTAGGCATTTGGCTGGGGCAGGAGCCGGGGGAAGGTACAGAACCTCAGCTAAGTCTCTAGACAAGGCCAAGTCCTTCAGGGCCCACATTACAGGGGGTTCTGCTCTGCATGGCCCAGGGTGGCAGCTCCACCCTCAGCGATCCAAGGACCTGACACAGATGTGTGTGTCCAGCCTGCCTGGCTTTGAATAGTGGGGTGGGGAGTGGAGTAGAATAGCCAATGACTGTTGCAGGGCATTCCTGTAGATTTGCAATCCTCCTGCCTCAGCCTTCCAGAGTGCTGGGATTAAGCATGGGCCACCATACCCAGCTCTCTCCTTAATATAAATCCTAGCCTCCTCATGATCTCCTGAGACTTTCAAGAGCCTGTTTAAAGACATCTCTTCCCCTTGGCACTATTTCTAGCCCTGGCTGTGAACTTTGCAGCAAGGAAGCTCCTCGGTATCCCTCAAGATGCCTCTTCCTGGTTCTAAGAAGCGTGTCTGGATCCACTTCCTAAAACGGGAGTGAAGACATCAGTCGTCACAGCCAGAGAAGACCTGGGGGCTAAAGGCAATTGTGGTATCCTGCTTGGGATCCCAGATGAGAATAAGGACTGATATAAAATCTAAGGACTTTAGTTAATAATAACATATTATTAACTGAAAGAATCACTATTGGCTCATGAATTATAGGATGTATAGAATACCAGCGGTGTTAGCTGTGGGTGACAGGAGAAACTGGGCATGGGGAACCTTCTGTATTATCTTTGCAAGTTTTAGGTAAATCTAAAGCTGGTATCAAATTAAATCTAAAAATGAAGGAATGGGAATCTAGGTAGCTCTATAGGTACAAATTTAATTGTCCACAGCCATAGAACTCACCGACAGAATAAAAGCCCTTATCACAGAGATCTGTGGGAAAGGAGCTATAAAATCTGGTCAATTTATAGGAGAAACCTAATAGAGCTGATGTATGAACCACATCTTAAATTTGAGGGTGAAGATGATAACAAAAATGCCAAAATGGTGGGGCATGCCTGTCGTCCCAGCACTCGGGAGGCTGAGGCAAAGAGTTCAAGGCCAGCCTGAACTTAACCGCAGCTAGAGCCCATACACTGAGCTGTTGCCTTCGGAAACCCTTTTAGATAATGACAAAGGTTTTTATTTGTCTGGGTTTTAGGGTAAACCCAAAGAACACAATGGGCGGGAGGTAGAAGAACAGAGGTCTGAGAGCTAAACTAGGGCTTGGGAGCTGAGCAGGGGTGTGGCAGATCTCAGCAGAGCAGGGAAACCTGACTTGGTGTGGCCGAGGGAAAGCGAAGGTCGGAGAGGGAGCAGGAAAGAGCCAGGCCCTGGGCTACAGGAAACAGAGGCGCCAACTCAGGACCTCAGGGCAGGAGGTGCAAGAGGAGCGGCTGGCAGGGATGGGAAGTGCACTGTGTGGGCAGAGCTGGGGCAGAGCTCCAGAGGGGTCACCTGCAATAAAAAGTCAAATGTATCCCCCTTTGCCCTCAAAATCCTCCTCGTGGCTGCAGTGTTTATCCCAAGAGAACTCCCCGATTGCAAACCTAACCTTGCCCTGCCAAACATGCCAGGAAATGTCTTGCTTTTATTATTATTTTTGCATCTCTAGTACAGTGGTGCCTCAGTTCACGAACTTAATTCTTTCCACGAATTAAGCTGGTCACGGAATCTTGGAAAGAGTTAAGTTTGTGAACGGAAGTACCACAGCATATCGACAGCCTTTGGAAACAAAAGCCAGCATTCTCTTTTTCTCGGTGGTATTTCTTTTTGTATAATAACTCTGAAAATTAAATGAATATTAACAGCTAGCTGCAACTTTTTTCCTAAATGGGAAAGGAGCTTTAGCGGCATTTATTAATCCCAGAAACAAAGAAATGACGCTATGAACAAGGCAAGACTGTCTTATTCTACTAGACTCATGCAGAAGAGAGTCAGGGGGCGCATAATGTGGATGCTGGACACTGGTTTGTGTCTTTGCTTGAAAAAGTGGGTGACCCCAAGGTGGAAGACAGAGGAGAAAGCATAAAGGGTAGATTCAGTTTTCCTGGGGAGAGAGCCTCAGTAGCAGGGATGGGCTGGGGAAGGCATGCTGGAATTTAAAATATGACAAGCATAACTTTAAAAAAATTATAGTTGTTACAAATACAATTATTGGAAGGGGTAGGAAACCAGATGCTTCTGAGGCCAGGGTTCTCCTCCAAGGTGCAAGTCCAGACCTCAGAATATTTGGAGGGAGTCGTTAAAGAGGAAGTCGGTTAAAATGAGGTCATCCAGACCAGCATGACCAGTGTTCTAATACGAAGTAGAAATTGGGACACAGACATGCAGAGGGAGGAGCGCCGTTATCAGTATGGCCACTGGTCCCACCCTGTGGTGGTCGAGGGCCTGTGAGCGTGGCTGGGAAGACTGGCCCTTGCGGCCAGGTCCCCTGTGGTAACCGGGCCTCTGCGCCACTGGGTCTTGGGACCCCTCCTCCACAGCCTGGACTGTCACAGCCCTTTCTATAGCCCTCTGCACAGCTGCTGTGGGCCTAGAGCCAGGGAGACACGTGCGAGAGGGACTGGTGAAAAACAGCTGCCTTTTGTCATACTGTTTTTCTTTTTCAAAGCTTTCGGCCATCTCACTACCGAAGCAGTATGAATGCTCTTCTGAGCCACTCTCTGGTCATTCCCATGGAATCCCATGATCTTCCAAGTGAGGAAACATTGATGCTAGAGAAAAAGACCCACAAGGCCTGCTGGAAAGTTGGCTGGGTCATGCGATGGAAATCTGACCACTGTAATGACTTCCGACTTTGGAAACAAAAATAATGAGGAAACATCTCCACTCCAGTAAAAAATCACTTCTTTGGAATGCTTTCAGGATGGTGGATGGGCTGCTGTGGGAAGATGCATTCGCAGGCTGATGGTCAGTTCCGGCTCCGTGTGACTTCTCCATGCCTGCGTGCGAATGTGCATGGAGTCACTCACGGTTTTGCTGAGCCCCATACAGGGCTCCCAGTAACAGTGACAATAGGGCTACCATCCTAGGTGTTTGGGCCCTGGGCGAGTTGCCCTGGAATCCTCTAAGACTGCCAATCCACCAGCAGAGAGACAGCCAAGCCCTTTGCCCTCTCACCACCCCAGGCCCACACTTCACACTCTGTGACCATTAGCAGAAAAGCAGAGAGGATGGTCAGGTGGCCACATCACGTCCCTTGGTTTTGGGGATCTGCAGAAGCTTGGTGCTATGGCCAGATTTTGCTGTTCCTGCTGTTTGTCGGCTTATTGCTTTATCATGGACATAATGTCTTCACACGTTCTAACAAAGCAGGCTGCTCCTGGGATGTCACGTAGCAGCCAGTGACATGTAGGGTGGCTGCTTCCTTGATTTTTTTCAAGTTTGTGTGGAGACTTCTTTTTCAACACATGTTTGTATTTGTCTTCCTTTTCCTCTTCCTCCTTCCCTCTTCCTCCTCCTCCTTCTCTTCCTCTTCTTCTCTGATAATGTTCTCTTTTTTTTTGGCACTGGAGATCGAACTTTGGACCTTGTGCTTGCGAGGCAGGCAGTGGAACCACTGAGCTACATCCCAGCCCCTCTGATAATGTTCTTAATCCATCAGAGTAACTGGGTCCAGGGAGATATGAGCAGAGAACTTGGCTTTCAGTAGACAGAGACTTAGTGAATGGCACACTGCTTTGTTCTCACGTGCCAGACCTTTTGAGAAGATAGGTCAGCCAGGTGAGGTGGCACACATCTGTAAATCCCAGCACTCTGGGAAGCTGAGCCAGGAGGGTGGCAAGTTCTAGCCCAGCCTGGGCAACGTAGCAAGATCCTGTCACAAAATAGCAAGAAAAAAAGGATGGGGTTGTAGTTCATTCCAAGAGGGAGAAGGCGAAAGGAAGGAGGGTGGGAGACGGAGGAAGAGGAGGAGGAGGAGGAGGAGGAGGAGGAGACATAGTGGCCAGTAGCCAAAAACATTCTGCAAAAACAAGTCAATGTTTCAGAGTCTCTCATGCATCGTGATAACATTAGATTCTTTTGAAATCTAAAGTGTGTTTTCCACACACTTGTTCGCTTGATTTTCACATTGAATTGCTTTGCCGTGCTCATTTCATCACAATTACAGGAAACCCCTGCCCACTGCCCATTCAAGGGACCAGTGATAAAAATCATTTGATCTAACCAAGACGTGAACTGTTACTACTCTAGAACAGCTCCTTTTTAAAAGACTGTACTATGTTCCAAAAATATATGTGAGAAGCCATTAAACTAAATGACAGTATTCTTATGGCTGATGCACCCAATTAAACTCCCTGTAGTAGGTGTGGTCTGTACATTTGAGTTTTGTAGAATATTGAAAATTAATACCGTGGTGTGTTAGTTATTTTTCTCTCGTTGCTGAGACAAAATACCCAACACCCAAAGTTAGAGGGGAAGGGATAGATTTGGCTTACAGTTTGTAGAGGCTTCAGTCCATGATCAACTGGCTCCAAGGCCGGCATGGCAAACAAGCATCACAGAACAGAAACAACACGGAGAACACACAAGGCAGCAAAGGTAACGAGAGTTAACAGCTCCTCCCTGCCCCTTTTATCTTGTTCAGATTACTTAGGGCAGGTAGCACTCACACCCTTAATCCAGTGCCCTTGAGCCTAGCACTGCATCATGAATCAATCCCAGTTTGACACACTCTAGATGTAGCCTATGACCACATGAGACTTTGGGGGGACATCTAGACCCAAACCATAACATATGGGAAAACATTTTAATGTTCATGAAAATCAGATGGGATTTTAAAAGAAGTTGATCCTTCACATAAAATATCTAGTTGACTTATTCTCCATTTCTATACTGTCTTTTAAGAAACTCTTGCAGCACTGAATGGCCAGTGTCACAAATCTGTGACAAGTCTTGACAAATTTAGTGCAACACACAGTTTAAACTGTTTTTATAATGTCATAAATTTGGTTCAATAAAGCTTTGCTCCATTTAGAGGTTAAAAGAATTGGTTTAGTTTTCAAGCTGGGTGTGGTGGTATACAAATGCAATCACAGAACTCTGAGAGGCTGAAGTAGGAGGATTCCAAGTTTGAGCCCATCCTGGGTAACTTAGCAATTTAATGAGACTGACCCTGTCTGCAGATAAAAAATTAGAAAAGGGATAGGGTTGTAGCTCAGTGTAAGAATCTGGGTTCAATCTTCACTGCAAAAAGAAAAAAAATCATTCATTTTTCCATTTCGGCATGTTCCACAGTGAAAAGATTTAAATTGAAGGGGCATAATTATTTCAATCTAAAATTGTATTTTTATCATCACTACAAATCAAATGGGCTTTAGAAAATGGGGTCCTTTGGTCTAATCACCTATTCGATTAGAGATTTAAAGACTTCCTGGAGAAGGTGCTCTACTCCTCAGGATGGAAAATCACTTTTCACATACATTCCACTCATTCCCCTTGGCCCTCTGCCTTTCTTGACCTTTCAGGGTGACTCCTCAGCTTTTCCATATGGTGCAGAGGGACCCCTGCTTCCTGAGCACCAGCAGCCCGTGGCTGGCCACTCTCTAGTCTCCCCAAAATAAAGCCAAAGTCTTCACTTTGCATCTTCACAATCGCCAACTTTGTGACAATTTCTCCCCTTAAGGACTGGCCCAAGGGACTGTACTTAACACTTGCTTGAATCATCAAGCTAAACACAAGTAGATCCTCCCTCCCCAAAATAAAGAGGAACAAGTACATAATGGGGTATGGAACACCAAAGTCCAAATGTGTATTTCTTCAAACAGTGGCTCCACTGAGTGAACCTGAACTAACTGGGTTAGTGTAGCAGTTAGGTCGGGGGGGAGGGTCACCTTGATTGGCTTGGGATCTGCCCAGGGGATTGGGGGAGCAATCTGGGTGGGTCATGGAGGTGTAGCCTTGAGATCTATTATCTGTCACCCTCCTCTCTGCACTGTTCTCCTGCTCTGCTCCCTGCCCACCATGAACCAAACAGCTTTGCTCCACCACACCCTTCAGCCATGATGTCCCTGCCTTGGAGCCAGCTGACCATGGACTGAATCCCCTGAAACCCTGAACTGAGTTAAACCTCTCCCCTTTAAGTTGTGGGTGCCTGGTATTGTGTCCAGCAAAGAGACTAAGACACTGGGGAAACCCAATTACTAAGGGCAAGTCATCCAATGACCCTCAGAGGCTGGTAACCTGCCCTCTGCCTCAGAAGCCAACACACAGGACACAAACTGCTCTCTGTGTTATTTTCCATGATCTAAAAGGCTGGAGTGTCCTCCTCCCTAATATTCTACAATTATAGTCTGTATCTTTCTTTCCCCAAAAAAATTACCTCTGCTGAGAGGAAATTGATATATTGGATCATTTTCTTATTCTAGAGTGTGGCCCTGAGCTGTAGAAGGAACGATACACATTACTCCATACCCCTCCTGACCATCACCTGGTCACATGTAAGTCTCTTCTCACACTGTTCTCATGTTCCCTGAGTTTTTGGAGTAGCTCTGCTTCCAACACCTGGAAAAACAGTTCAATAAAAGAAAAGTTCCTGAAGCAAAGAAAGAAGAAGAAGAAGAGGAGGAGGAGGAGGAGGTCACCATGGGGCCACTGGAACATAGTGCAGACAGAAGGAATTTTAGAGCCAGGCAGATCTAGCTGCAAGTCCTGAGTCACCAGCCAACTTTACTTTATCAAAGTCAGGCTTCATTTCCTCACCTCTGAAATGTTTACAGGGCCCCTTGCTCTGGTGTTCTTGGAATGAAGGACAAGAAATTCATAGTATCCAGTCCATAAACTCTCTGTGAGATTCTCCTCCTGTTATGACTTATACCTAGATGTCCCCACAAAGCCTTGTGTGCTCAAAGGTGGGGTTTTGTGAGGTGACTGGATTGTGTGTGTGCAACACTGGATCATGGATGTGTAATAAGTGGGTAAGTCCACAGACTGGTTAGCACAGTTCTGGATGTGGATGATGGGTTTACTGAAAAGGGAAGAGCAAGCCTGGGTGTGGGTGGCACCAACCAATAGGCTTATAGACTAGATGAACTAATAAGAGAAAGCAGAAGGAAACTCACTGTTGCCTGTCTGCCCTACCATGGACTGTTTCTCCTCCACCATGCTGCCCTGCCTGGAACTAGCCACTATGCACTCAAACCTTTACACACTGTGAAACGTTTCCCCCTTTAACTTGTAAGCATCAAGTATTTTGTTCCAGCCATGAGAAAAGTGATGACACTTCCTCTCCCTCTCTTCTTGTTATCAGACTTCATGTCCTGTCTTGGGGCCTGGAGTCCTCATTGAAACAGGAATCCCAGGGGTCAATAAAATGTCCACATCATTAACTTGCTGCCAGCTGCCCCAGAGTCCAGAGGTGCCTTCTCCCGTGCCATATGGTATGTGAGGCCCAAACCTTTGTTCAGGTAGGTGCTGGTACTGGGGAGGGCACTGGGCAGCCATGTCCTTAACCACCAGCCACCACCTCAGCTCTCCGGTGACCCTGCATACTCCCCCCCCACCCCTCTCAGCCATCCTTCACTGTTCATCAGGACACCTACTAGACCACCCTTCTCATCCCTCAACTGCACACGTAATCCTGGGGGTTGAGGGGGACCTGAGGTTCTGCATTTCCGCAAGCCCCCTGTGAAGCCAAAGACCAAGAGCAAGGCATGTGTGGCACAAGGCAGCAGGACCTTGGACGCCCCCCATGCCCTGCCTTTGTCATCTCTGCAAAGCACAGTGGCAATGCAGATGAGCTGGCCGCACAGATGGGGCATGCACTGTGTGAGGTCAGAGTTTTCACTGCTGCCTCTTCCACCACCCTGCAGCGCATGGTCACCAGTACACATAAACTCCATGTGAACTCTGGAAGTGCTGAGCTCTCTCCAGCCTCCACATTTACACCCTGCTCCATGCAGCAAAGTCCTCATCCTTCTAGGATCTGCTACCCCAGCCACCTCCATGGAGGCTCAGCACAATCCTACTGAAACTTTCATCTCTCTACTGATTTTTCTTTCCTTTTTATTTTCTTTCATGTGTGTGTGTGTGCATGAAAGAGAGAGAGAGAGAGATAGAGAGAGAGAGAGACAGAGAGACAGAGAGACAGAGAGAGAGAGAGACAGAGAGAATTACTGAGAATTAAACCCAGGGTCTTCACACTGAGCTATATCACAGTCTTGCAGAAAGCCTTGCTATACCACCAACTTGGAAACCACCTGGGGCATGGCCAGTTGCACCAGAAGTAGAAAAATCACATATTTCATGATCCAACCCACCGCGCTTTGGCTTGAAGAATGGGTGTCTACAAACCTCACTAGAACACGGGGTATAATCTGGTTTTATTCCCTATAAACCTAAGCATGTGCTCCCCCTTGGTGGGAATGCAGCCACGGGGTGGCTAAACCACTGTGCATTAAAAAACAGGAGCACAGGAGGATGCTAAATTTAAAGTGATCCAGAGGCCCCAGCAGAGCCCAGCACCGCAGAACCCAGGGTTGTGTGAGGCTGTGGAGGAAGACCAATGCCACAGCTCACAATGTGGCTGTGTTTACTAAAGCTCATTGCTATCTGTTCCTGCTACACTAGCCTTTGGTTTCCCCAAGGGACACGCAATGTTGTGTTTAAGCTGGGGCACAAGACAGTTGGGTCAAAGAAGCAGGACCCTCAGCTTGAAAAGCTGGAACTGTCTGTCTGATAACAACTGTGACTCCAAGAATAGAGCAGCATCTCTGGGAATAGAATTGTGCATTTGCTCATCACTCTGTGTGAGTGTGTGCGTATTTCATTTCCCCAGAGCATCTCCCCTCCGCATAGGCCTGGAAGATAGGACAGAAAGAGGGAGGAGCAGCAGAGGAGCCCCAGTCAGCAGTCCAGGTTCTCAGTTCCTGGATGGACACCACCCTCTGCTCCTGTCCCCCAGGTAGCTCATGCAACTCACAGCTCAGCTCCTACATGAGATACCTCTGAGGGTAGGAACTGCAGGGCTGCTATACCTGAAACCCACTATGTGCCACGTTGGCAGTTTGCACACCTGTGACTTGTGTAGCATGAGGAGCCCTGTGTGCTGTCTGTATACCCCAGCCACAACTGAATGCGATCCATATAGGCTCAGTCCCACCCTGTGGGGCTCCGTGGAGCTCAGGACCTTCTGCTCCGTGCTCAGGCTGCAGAACCCTGACCTTCCTTACGCTTTCTTGCACATCACAGCTTGCCTGCCCCTTCCTGGGTCTCATATCATCTCTACTCTCAGCCTCTGCCCCGCTTTCTGGCTCACCTGAAACACAGGTGTCTGAGAGGAGAGGGGAAGAACTTTCTGGTGCCCCACTTTGCCCGGAGGGAGAGCCTGGTAGGAACAGGGCCCAGTTCTGAGGCTCCTGCCCCTGTGCCCGCTGCCCAGGCTGCAGGGAGCATCCTATGAAGGATGCCCTGGGAAGGTGGGTCCAGGGCTCCTCCGTGGCTGGCACTGTGTGGGTGGTGGGAGGAGAGAGGGACAGGGCACAGTGTCAGGGTGGCCTGGTGTCCAGCCCATGAAGGGAGTGCTGCCCTTCTGTGTTCTGCTGGTCTCAGCACAGCCCCTGCTCCTCTCAGGCCCTGACCTCCAAGCTGCTCCTTTGACCACACCCAGTGGGACCTGAAGGTGGGCACGGCAGGGCCCTGACACCCAGCTGCCCTGGGTGGGCTGAGACTTCGCTGTGCAGTGTGGGGTGGGGAAGGAGGGAGCTGGGGGATCATCTGCAGGGGGCAGGCTGGTGGTGGCACCTTCCATCCGGGAGCTCTTGTAGGCAGGGGCAGATGGTGGCCTGACTTTGTCACATTTCTGGCCCTGATTGGAGGCCCGGATCCTTTCCTCTGTGTGGACCACGGACCCTGTCAGTTCAGTGGCCAGTGTCTGCGGTCAGGGTGACCTGACGTACGGTGTCACTTCCTCCTCATGGCCATGGTCACCCGTGCAGCCCTGGAGACTTCCTTTGAAGTGGCCCTTGGTGGCTGAGACAAGGGATTTCTTGAGCAGCTTTTCACATGCCCTGGACATACAGTGACTAGTACAGCTGAGTGAGGTTGCTGGATCGCATGGGAATAGTACATTTAGTCTTGTAAGACCGTTGCATCTGGCCCATTGCACCACAGGCATTCTCATCACAGGTGAGAGGAAGGGACTTCCTGCAGCTGAACAGCCCTCCCTCACGATGAAGCCATCTTACCAGGTGGTTTTAATTTGCATTCTGCCTGTGACTGGTGATATGGGGCAATATTTCATAGGCTTCCTCGCCATTGGAACTTCTGCCTTGATGAGATTTCTGTGCATTCTCGTCCATCTTCAAATTAGGTGTTGTGCTTTGTATTGTTGAGTTTGAAGAGTTCTTGGTGTATTTTGGATAGTGTCTTATACCAGAAATGTCTTTCACAAGTGGCCACTGAGCCTGTAGCTCATCTTTCCCATCTCTTGAGAGCCTGTTTGCAGAGCAGACCTTTCCAGTCCTGCCAGGGCCTTGTTTGGGATGGCACTGAATGTACAGATCCGTTCGCGTTGACAGCATCAGGGGAAATCCCCTGCCTCAGGAGGAACAGACTGAGGGACAGCGAGGCCTGGCACCATGCCGGCTAGTAGGGAAGGCTGAGTCAGCTCGAGAAATGTGCCCCGTCGGCTTCCACCCGCCCTGCAGGTCTGAGTCAGAGTCGCACACTTTCTCCTCCACCCCCTCAGTGCCACCATGAATGCCCCTCTCTGTGGGGGCGAACACACCCCATGATTGGCATCTGTGGGTGCCCAGTGATCTGATTCATTGGTCCTTTGGGCTGTGAAGTCACAGACCCAGTTAAATGACCATGAACCCAAGGACAACATAGGATGTGCATTCCAGAGACTTGTGTCACCCTCCCCACAGCTGGGTAAAGGCAGCAGCTGGGCAGTGGCATAGGACGCTGTCACTCAGACCCATGGCCCTCCCGACGTCTCCTGACATTGTCCTGGGTCCCTGTGCGTGGTGTGCTCCTTCCCAAGTGAGACATCGGCACATTTTCTCCTAAACTTACATTTCTTAGGATAAAATTAGATGAGAGGTCTGATGTTGCTGGGGAGCTGCCCCAGCGTGGGTGGCTGGGGCCATCAGTGATAAAGATAGGGTACGAGGACACCAATAAAAATGCCAGGGCATATGAGAGCAGGGGGCGCCTGGCCAAGCAGCCTGAGAGCTGCTATGTCTTTCTGTTCTGCTGCTGGATCTGGGCCTCAGAATGACTTCTGTATCTCAACCAGTTTCGGTCTTCATATTGACTTCTGGCTTCCCCCGATAAACGCCTCTTCATCCTGTGAGACTTGGCTCTGCCACAGCCTCTGTGGAGCCCTCCCTAATGTCCCCAAGCCAAGGTCGTCCCTCACAGCCCAGCTCCCACTCTGCTAGGTATTGGCTTCTCAGGAGCAGTCAGGTCACACCCTGTCCCCACTAGGCAGTGAACCCCTTCTCAGCAGCCCCCAGACTCACTGCCCTTCCATTCCACAGAGTGCACTCCTGATAAAGGTCCCGGGCCAGAGGAGGAAGTTGGCACAGGGAATGCATATCTAGGGCTCATGGACATGCGTCACTCTGTGAAAACCCCTGCCTAGGAAAAAGAAGACAGGATCCAAAGTAGGCAGCATTTTCATGGGGATTTTTTTGGGGGGGGGCAGTTCTTCTGAGCCTGTTTACCCCTCTGAGAAATGGGGTTGGTGACATCAATGTCCTCTGGTCATTTCAGGTTCACATCTCACACCTGTTCCTCAGACATGTTAGTCAATAAAAAAGCAAACAAACAAAAAAACACCATGTTGCAGGGACACCTGGGTTTTAGTCCCGGCTCTATCACTAACAGCTATGTGACTTTGGGAACCAACTCTACCCACCTGGCTGTCTTGGCTCTCTCCTGTAATAAGTGGTCTCTACACTAGAGTTTTGTTTTGTTTTTTTTTTTTGTTTTTTTTTTGGTGCCTGCGAGGCAGGCAGAGGAACCACTGAGCTAAATCCCCAGCCCACTACGCTAGATTTTTTATGATTATTAAAATTTAGAGATAAACTGTTTTCCATCTGGGAATTTCAGTCTTCAGGTTGAACACAAGTAAAAGCAACATCAGGCTTTTACGGGCAGATTTGGGGATTCAGGTTGGGGGCTGGAACATCAGTGTCACCACCCAGCTGGGATCTGTCAAACAGAACCTTCTCTTCCACAGTCTGGACAGACAGCTGAGAGTGCTAAAGGGCTAAAGCTGTCCATGCTGGAGTCCAAGGATGAGAGCAGAGAAAAAGTGTGAGAAGCAGAGACCGATATTTCCCGCTGTTCATGCCCTTAGTGGGGCGGGAAGGGATAGCTTGAGACCAGCTAGCTGAGACTCTCTTGGTCCCCACAGAAACGTCAGCTCAGAGGCCTTGGGGACTCACCTCACAGGTCTCTTCCTCTGTGCCTGCCCCCACAAACCACTTCTATTTCAGTAGGTCGTGACTCCTAGAAGGGAATCTTTCAAGTGTATTTTGGCCCTGCAAATGTCAGGATTGGTTTTCTTTAAAAAGCTCTCTGCATCAGCACTATTCGTCTCATGTAGCTTTAATAGAGGGTTGTGCTTCTATTTTCCTATGCTGTTAGTTGCTATGAGGACAAACTTTCATTTTTAATGGTGCATGACTCACAGCAGTGCTTGGTTGAAAACCCAGAGAACCTCTTCTTCTCTGGCAGAAGTTACCAGACAAAAATTAAATGAGGGTAGGAAATAATCATTTCTAAAAATATAAGTAAATGAAATATTGATCACATTTTCATTTACTTAAGAGCCTACCCTGCTGGCCCAAATGCTGTTGCAATTCAATTTCTGCTCTTTGTTCTGCACGTGAGAGACAGCTCTTCCCACTGTCTCACCATGAGCACTTCCAATCCTTAGGGGCCATGAGCCTGGGGAAGGAGCCGAGTATGTCCTGACAGGACGTCGGGACCGCCTTGCAATCTGTTCAGCTCCTTTCCTCTTTTTTGTTTTTTGGTACTGGGAATTGAACTCAGGACCTTGGTAGTGGCAAGGCAGGTGCAATGCCACTAAGCTAATACCCCAGCCCACAGCTCCTTTCCTCTTTGGAGATCTCCACCCCAGCCAATCTGGATTCTGTCAGTGGATCCAGATCCAGATCCAACTCCCTCCTTGGGGGTGGCACTCACCATTGGCAGTTCTAGCCATTGGAACCGGCTATGGTGGAGGCCTTCAGGTGTCCCTGAGGGCGCCCATCTGTGCATGGCATAGTAACCATGCACAGAGCCCTTAGAAGATAAACTACTGGTGACAGAGAGGAAGAAGCCGAGTAACCGGTTGGGAGGGAACTTGCCCAGTGTCCCAGGTCCAAGGAAAGGGTAGAGTTAGGATGAGAAGCCAGGTTGTCCTGTTGGAGTCCACCCCTTTAACCTCTGTCCAGACTGCCTCAAAGTGACACAAGCACAGTGTCTTGGGCACTCGTATCACATGTTAGAAGGATGTGGATAAAACAGGACTCTAGTGGCCTCCTGGTGGGAGTGGCCACTGGTATATCCACGTGAGGAAACCTCATGACCATTCTTGTAAATCTGAGTGTATCTAAGCCACACAACCCAGTCCTTCCACTCGTAGTTGTTACCTGAGAGGAACGTGTGCAGAGAGCTGCCGAAAGACACGAACATGAAAGACATATGCACACAGCACTGTTTGTAATCACCAAGCCCCGGAAACCACCCAAGTGTCCATCATCAGAAGAAGGACAAGTTAATCCTGGGATCTTTGCCCAGTGGAATCCTGCTTGGCAGCAAAAAAGAGCAATCCCCATGCACGATCAGGATGATTCTCAACAACAGTGCTGAGAGAGAGGCAGACTCAAGGAAGGGCATAGGGTACATCTGCTTATAGAAACTTTAACACACGCAAAGCCCATCCATGCTGTTGGCTCAGGACAGTGGGTGTCCTTGGGGGAAGAGCTTAGCAGGGGGCACAGGGGAGACTTCTGGGGGTGCAGACAATATTCTGCTTCTTGATCTAGGGGCAGGTACAGAAGTATGCTGTCTGAAAATTCATCACTCCTTACCCTGAATGCTTTTCTGCATAAAGGTTTTGAATAAGCCAAGCGTGGTGGCGAACACCTGTAATCCCAGCACATGGGAGGCTGAGGCAGGAGGATCGCTGTGAGTTCGAGACCAGCCTGGGCTACATAGTGAGTTCCAGGTCAGTCTCAACTACACAGTGAGACCCTGCCTCAAAAAACCACACACATAAAAAAAGGTTTTGAATAAAGAAATTTACTCTGTGGGGGAGGGGGGTACTGGAGATTGACCCAGGACCTTTGCACTGAGCTACTTCCTCAGCATTTGAATTTTTTATTTTGAGACAAGATCTATCTCACTAAGTTGCCCAGGCTAGTTTCAAACTTGCAATCCTTCTCAGGTTCCAAAAGTTTCTTTTAAAATGAAATGTCTAGCACAGTGCCCGTGTAGGGCCTACCTACCTCTCTGCCCTTCTCTCTGCCTGTCTCTTGTCTCTGGATGCACCTTACTGGTCCCCTGGTCCAGGCTCTGGCCTTCAAATAATGTCTAGGTGAAGGGGTTCCGGGCCACCACGGGATGCCCAGGGTCTCAGGCCCTGGGCAGCCCCAGGAAATACCCTTCCTGGGCCTGGGTCAAAAGAACCCCATTCTCTGGCCACCTCTGCGGGCATTGGCACTTCCTGCACTGCAGAGAGAAGCATGAGCCCAGGAGAGCAATGCAGGCTCTGCCGGGATCTTGCTCTGCTGCTGGGCAAGTCCCTCAGCGCAGCTGCACCCTGCTGCTCCTCCCACGCTTCTTGCTTCTTTTTGGGAGCCTGAGAGAGACGAAGGTACAGAGTGGCGGCAAGGTGCTGCGCACCGCCCTCATGAATATGTATGAGGAGGTGCGCTGCTTAGTTCTAGCTCCTCCCCGCCCTCCTCCCAGGATTCCTGTTCCTTAGCTTGTCTTGGCATGGGCTCAGCTGCTGCCAGGTTCCTGTGATGTCCTGTTGCTGGCCGCAAGCAGAAGACCCTCAGGCCGGGGCTCACTTAAAGCCCCGCGTGAACGCTCCTTCTGCTAGCTCCCTAGCTGTACATTTCATCTGGAAAAGGGAATGGATTTTGTTTTTGTTATTTTTAACTAAATTACCTAATGCATACTTCAAAACATGTTGAGTTTTTATTTTTTTTAAATGGAGCGCTATCGCACAAGGAAAGCCCTTAAGATTCTCAGGGTTTTTAGTGTTATCCTTAGGGTCCAGAGAGCCCAGGTTTGAGAACAGTGGTGCTGATTGGTACCGCTTTCCTGGGGTGTTTGGCTCATGGGCTGACTGGTAGAGCAGCCTCCCTCTTGCCATGAATGCGATGGAAACGGGTGTCCCAGCACAAGGCTAGGCCCTGCCTTTGTGAGTACTGACCTCAGAGCTGGGACTCTAGAAGATGCCTAGGTCTTCCTTCCTTTGTTTCTGTCCACCAACAATACCCTAGTCCTGTTGGCACCTGAAAGTCTTCTGGGACCGTGACCTTTTTTCTTTCCACACAGCCCTTTCCACAGCGACCTTGGCTTATCATAATCACCAGCTTTGTGAGGATAACATTAAAAACCCTGAGAGTCTTAAAAGCTTTCCCTGGCCTATAGCTCTCCATTTAAAAAATGAAAACAACACGTTTTGAAGTTTGCATTAGGTAACTTAGTTTAAAATTCCAAAAATAAATCCATTCTATTTTCCAAAGGAGAAAGCAAATGATCCACTAGTGCAGCGCTGCTGAACATGTTTGCAAAGCTGCTTAAGACCGGACTCTCTGGAAGGCCCACACCATGCAGCTTCTGGACCACACGCTACAGGCTCCAAAGAGAATGAACGGGAAATGGGCCAGGATCAGTGTTACTGGGAAATAGCTCTGACCTCAGATGCTTGGAAAGGGCCTCGGGTATGCCTGGGATGGACTCTGAGGGCCTCTAGCCTGAGGTGTTTCGGTGTTGAATTGCCCAGGTTCAAATTCTGAGTCTGCCCCTGGCAGGTGCTCAATAAATGTGAGCTGTTACTGTTATCCTAACAAGTATTCGATCTACTCTTTGATTTTATTCTAATAAAAGATTGATTAGGAAAGACTGGCTGGAATTCTAAAGTCCAAGGTCTGGATTCAGTGGGATTCAGAGTGCTACTCCAGAGTAGCACCCGATTTCAGTTATGGGTGCTAAAGGTGAATATTATCACAGTATAAGCGAATGCTTGGCTCTTTCCCATTTGCAAATAAGATTCACATTGAATGCATCCTGCTAACATCTATAGAGCTACTGACTTCCTGGTCAAAGGACACTGTGAAAGCTCAGGTTTGGGAACTTAAATCTTACTTTGGTTCTTTTATAGAATGAGGTTCATAATATACCTGCCTCACAGTTTTGCTGTGAGAATTGACTAAGACAAGGATGAAATACACTTAGTCTCTATTATTATTATTATTATTAATTTTTTGAGATGAAGGCCTTACTATATTGCCCAGACTGGTCTTGGACTCCAGTGCTCAAGAGATCTTTCTGCTTCACCCTTCCAAGTTGCTGGTACCACAGGTATGCACCTTACTGCCTATACACTTACTGTTATTTTTAACCAAAGTTTTCCTTTTTTAACTTATCTTTTAATTACTACATAAAAACTGTGCAAGATATGGAGCTGAGTTATAGCTCAGTGGTAGATTACTTGCCTAGCATTCTGGAGGCCCTGGGTTCAATTCTTAGCACTTCAAAATAACTGGGCATAGTTTTGGGGCACCACACGATGTTAGCCCAAGATATTCAGTGGCAGCTCTGAGAGGCACTGCAGAGCTCAAGCATCTAGAATTTCTACAGACATAGCTGCTGTGAAGGCAAAAATAAGTCCCTAGATGAGCCTGACTGTGGGATCCAAGATTAGAATTTATGGTACTGTGATCTTAGAATTTCTCTGGGTGCCTAGATTCTCAGAGGCAAAGTACCATAATGGTCATGATCGGAGGGTGCACTGCTCTTTCGACCCTGTCCCGACTGGGGGTCCCCACAAGCTGACTCATACACTTGGCAGACCCAGCAGGGGTGCAATAAACCCGGAGCAGGTCGTTTGCCCCAGCTTCAGGATGGCCTTGCTGTGCGCTGAGGGCCGAGGCTGTAGGGCTGCCGTTAGAGACTCTTGCCACCAGGGCGACAGCAGTAACAGCAAAGGCCTTAACACTCCACTCCTTCTCCAGCCTCATGCATGCTAAGCACACGCTGTACCACTGAGCGACCCCAATGCCCCATCACAAGACTTTGGCTGTGCACTGTGTGACTGGTCACCTCCTGGCAAGTGAGTCATTGGTACGGAGCAATGCCACAGGCATTTATAGAACACCGCCTACTTGGCAAACAAGGCAGAAGGATACAAGGGTGATGGGTGGGCTGCATTTGGGCTGGGTCCAGGGTCAAGTCTTGGGTGACAGGGAAACTGCCCCATAAGCAAGAGGCCACAATGCCCGGAGCATGCGCAGTGGCAGCTGGACGGGGTCAGCGTCTGACCAGGCACCAGGCTGGCTCCTTGGGTCCTCAGACTCCGTCTACATGTCACCTCTGCCATCTGATGGGCAACGCCTGACCCCCGCCCCAGCTCTCTGTCACATAGACACATTAAGTTTTTCTCAATGCAATTATTGGCATTCAAGCATTTTATTCTTTTGCCCCTTGGGTAGCTGTGTGGATCAATGAGAATTTGCTGAACTGACTAGTGGATTCTCCAAAAGAACGAACTGCAAGTGGTACACATGTTGTTAAATCAAATCATTAGCCTAAATCCCATAGAGGATTTGGGAGGAAAGGACAAAAATGGCTAATATGACATATATAATTACTGTCTTCAACATAACGGAATTTTTTCATTGAGAATACTGGTCAAGGAACTTCTCTGAATATGGGATAAAGTAGATGAAAATTAACATGAAAGGAATTTCTTCTGTTCTCCTGTCCATAGTACTGGGGATTGAACCTGGAGCCTTCACAATGAGCTACATCCCCAGACCTTATTTATTTATTTTGAGATAGGGTCTTGCTAAAGTGCTAGGTTGCCCACGTTGGGCTCAAACTTGTTATCTTCCTGCCTCAGCCTCCCAGAGTGCTATGATTACAGGTGTGCACCTTCATGCCGAGCTGAATATGAAAGAAATTTCATGACAAAATCCTACAGATTAAAAATGTACATCTGCGTTTGGACGTAGAGACTTAAGGGAAGAATGACTACTAATTTTGACAATTTATTCTTTTACTTGCTTGCAGGCAAGCCACTCAACCAGATAGAGGATTTGACAAGGCCAGTACCTGGTAGCCAGCCATGGCCCAGAGGGTAGCTCCAGGATAGCCAACCACATGCAGACGTGCACGTAAACAACACACGTACATGAGTATGTGCACACACTTGAATTTACATAATTATGTCTATGTACACATGTACAAGCACACAGAAGCCACAGAAACAGGGAGGCAGTTGAACTGGTCCAGCTGGCCCCAAACACAGGTCCTGGACAGGCCGGCTTCCCAAGCTGTCCCCTTGTTCAGGCACACACACACACTGATGCATTTGGAAACATTATTGCCACCAATGAAAGGTGAGTTCAATAGAGAGCAAAAGTACTGTGTCCATTTGGAGCATTACTGCAGAGTTGGGTCATTTTTCACCTTTCTGGAGATTTATGAATCCAGGAAATGTGTACAGAGCCCAACTGAGTGCCGGGCTGGAGTACTGAGAATGTGGGGTGCGGAAGGACACAGGTGAGCAAATAGTTGTGTTTTGTTGTGTTTTTTGTAGTCCTGGGGACAGAACCCAGGGCCTGTGCATGCTAGATGAGCAGTAGCCACTGAGCCACACCCAGCTCTGATGGGAACATAAGACGCTGCCGTTGATGTGGGAGACAGAATGGTGGTCACCCCCCGAAGTTGCACACAGAATGATCACATGGCCCAGGGATTTTTCCAGCATTGGTCCTCAAGAATGGAAGCAGGGTCTCAAAGAGATTCACCACCTTCAATGCAGCACTACACAAGGGGATGAAGGTTAAGTGTCCAATGACGAGAGAGTGGGTAAATAAAGTGTGCTACACACGTGAGATGGAATATTACAGAGCCTTGAAAAGGTTCTGATACGCACTACCATACGTGTGCACCTTGACAGCATCATGCTCAGGGAAGTAAACCAGTTCCTAAAAGATAAATTTTGTGCAATTGCACTTCTCTGAGGCAATGAGAGTCATTACGCTCGCGGAAATGCAAAGTGAAGTAGGAGCTACTGGGAGTGGGCACATGAGAAGTGGGGGTTACCGTTCGATGGACAGTTTCCATTGGGGAGGACAGAAGACTCTCTAGAGAGGATGGTGATGGGTGCACAACAGCGTGTCTGTACTTAGTTTTCTGAACTATTCCCTGAAAATTGGTGTGAATGGTAAATGTCCTATTAGGTGTATTTTTCTAGAATATTAGAAATACAGCTAGGCCCTTCTGTAGCCAAATCCAGACTGAGCTCGGGCCACTCCATGGAAAGTTGGGCAGCGAGGCTGCGGTGGGGACTGGAGGAGACTCGGGCCCACGCTCATCTCCCCGCACTCCAGCTGTCCCCTCCAGTTGTACTTTACGGTGTCACAGTACATGGTAAGTGCAAGCTCCTGAGTGGGCTTCCCAATCTGCTTTGTCAGGGCTCTGGCCACCAGCTGTCCTCACTGTAGGCAGTGGTTAATGGAGTCAGGGTCCCCATCATGGGATTTACTAGAATACCCCAACCTAACTCAAAATCTCAAAACAGACCGGCTTCACCTCCAGCCCAAAGCTAATGATCCCATCCTTTCATCCTTCACCCTGCAAAATTCCATTTTTTTTTTTTTCAATACTGAGAATCAAACTCAGGATCTTGTACTTGCTGAGCAGGTGCCGCACCACTGAACTACATCCCCTGCTCTCAAACTTCCATTCTTGATTATTCTGCTGCAAATTTTCTGCATAGTTAGGAGACGACATTTTGCGCAAAGTCTACCTTATTCATTTTTTAATAATTTTTCAAATTCCCACATGGCAGAACTCAAATGCTTACTAATAAACAAATTAGTGGGCAAAAGAAAAAAATTTTAAAAGCACTGGATTTGGAAGCTGAAAACACAGGTTGAGTCATTCCCTGCATAACCATTGGAAAGCATATACTCTCTGGGGCTAGAAGGCATAAGGAATCCAAAGTGTGCTGTTCCACAGCACCCCAAAAGAAGCTGAACGGACATGTGCACTGCCTGTTGTCACGGAACCTTGAATCCAGACCTCTGAGCTCCCTGAGAGACACTGAAATGCAGAGTGTGTCCTACATACTCCTGTTCACAGAATCCTTTAAGTATGAGCGTCCAGGGCTTGGGATGGGAAAGATGAAGGACCCGATAGGGCCTTAGGATTTCTAAAGACTGCTTTACCTCTGTACAGTCTGAGGCCTCTGGCTCACTTGCTTGGATTTAAATGCTCTAGGTTTTAGATTTTAAGAGGTCTTAACCTGTAGTAGTTTCCGGTCTGTCTCACACATACCACAGTCTGAGGTTGTCTAAGGATTGCTGTCCTCTGTTTATCTGAGACCTGAGGTCACCCAGCCAGCTGAGTCAGTCTGTGAAGTTACTTCTGCTTATCTCAGGAGGTAGTTGGTACCTCCTGTTACCAAGAATGATAAGGCACAGTTACTCTGCCCCTGACTTACCTGTGAAGGCAGCTGCAGGTGCAGCTGTCACCTGGGACCGCCCTGTGTTGTACTTCCCTGCCGGATCATTATCTTACCTTTGTGATCAGTAGGAGGTACAATCTCATTTGTGAGTTTGTCTTGGTAGCAGTAGGATCGTTCATGATTCCGGTTAATAGCCAGATGTTATAACTGCCTGGAGAACAGGGAGCAGGGAGGAGGTGGCGAAGGCAGAGCTCAGGTGTGGTCAGGGTCAATGGGGAGACCTGGGCCATATTCCCCAGGCTGGAGGCCTGGAGCTGAGAAAGTCTTATTGAACAGTGCCATGGCCAGGAGGCTGAGTTAAGTGTGTGCAGGGCCAGTGCCCATAGAACCCTCTTGGGGAAGGTTTTTGTCTTCTCCAGCTTCTGGTAGCCCATATGTCACCTGCCTTACAGCAGTATCACAAGTTCACTTTCTGCCTCTTTCATGGCTGTCTTCCCTCTGGGCCTCTGTCCAAATGTTCTCTTGTTATAAGGAAATTGGATCAGGGTCACCTAATGACCTTAACTGGATTAGCTCTGCAAAGACCCTAATTCCAAATAAGGTTACCACTATGAAGCCACAAACAGGATAAACTAGAATCAGAAAAATAAATCATTCCATCCAAGGGGATTCACGATGGCCAGTAACCACAGGAAAAGATGCATCGACATAAAATTAGTCACCAGAAAGTGCAAGCCAAATGCCCGGTGAGACACCACTTTGTACTGATCAGAATGATTACAGTTTAAAAGACAAATACTAATGCTAATGAGGAGCAATCAGGACACTCACACCGTGCTGGAGGGAATAAAAAAAATGGAGCAACCACTTTGCAATCACCTGGCAGGTCCTCAAAGTATCAAATATAGAGTTACCATGTGATCCAGTGACTCTCCTGCTAGGTGGAGATCCAGGAGAAATGAGAGAGATGTCTACATAAAAACTCTCCTGTGAATTTGAACAGCAGCATGATTTGAAATAACCAAAAAGTAGAAACACTTCCAGTGTAGACTAGCAATGGTATATCTAAGGAGCGGAATTCTTTCATTAAAAGGAAGGAAAAACTGACATGTGCTATAATACCCGTGATGCTGGTGACCTTCAAAGACATTATGTCAGGGATGGCAAATCTTTTAGAGACCAGTTGCCCAAACTGCAACCCAAAACCCACTTATTTATGACAAAGTGCCAACATGGCAATTAAGCCTGAACGTTGAGGTTTTAGCTTACAAAAAACAACTCATACATTAACATCTTTTGTCTTAAAGGAATGATATGATTTCATTTGTATGAAAAGTCCAGAGAGTAGGAAAATCTATAGAGACATAAAGTAGGTAAGTGTTTGTTCAGGGGGAGGAGGAGGGTTAAAATGGACAGATCTGGTGGTAATGCATACAGAATTTCTTTTGGGAATGATCAAAATGTTTTCTAACAGATAGTGATGTTTTATAATTTTATGTAGATGCTAAAATCACTGAACTGTACACTTTTGGTGAGTAAAACTTGCAATATGTGAATTACATCTCAAAGGAGCTGTTATATAAAAATAGTAATCATTCCAAAAGTAGGCAGAATAGGAAGTAAAGGGAACAGATGAGATAGAAAGAAAGGGCAAGATGTTTGTGATGGTTGATTGATTGTGTCAACTTGAGTAAGAAATGCCCAACTGAATTAGCTCAGTGTAGTTCTGGGTATGGAAGACTATCTCCAGAATGCTATAAAAATAATGGAATAAAACTGGCTAGACACTGGGTCCAGCTCAGATTCTGAGCCTGAGTGCAGCCTTTTTGTCTTCAATAGGGATTAACAAATGGGAGGAGACCCCGTAGTCACAGTGACCTTAAACTAAAAGCTTCTTCTCTAGGCTGGAGAGTGACAGAAAAGAAAAAGGCGCTTCCTCGCCACCGAGATGCTCAAACACAGTTAATGTGGTCCAAGATCTCCCAAATCTCTCTTCCTCTCCTCAATCACATCACACTCTGGGGTATGCATTGTAAGACCTCTAGGAAGCCATTCATTCATCCTTAAAGGTACAAAGCTATAGATGGGCTCAGGGGTCAGCTTCACCAGGCCTTCAGTGCCCCAATATAAGGGATAAGTGTGGTTAGGAAAAAAACTCGGGTGGCAATGTTGACAGGAAATAGAAAGGGAGCAGCAGAAAGGGGTATCACGAGGTTGTGCAGGGGGTGACCAGGCTGTCACTGATGCCAGGTGAGTCTGAAGAGGAGGTAGGGCAGGTGGGGGCCACCTGCTGTTTCTATGTGAATGAGCTCCTACCAGCCCCAGCCCCAGTACAGTGTTCCATGCCATCGAGCAGCCACAGCGGCTGCACGAGCACCCCTTCTCCATTCCCAGCCCTGTAAGGTCCAGGGAGTAACTCTGATGGGTCATTAGGAAAGAATGGTTGCCTGTCCTCCCTTCCTGTTTCTGGGTTATTTTGTGCTAGGAGAAGGCTCCTAGTAAGACGTCCAGAAACCAAAGTAAGAGGCTCCACCAAGAAGAGAATTCATAAGCCCTCAAATTCAGTAACTAAGAAAGAATAAACTGTTCTCTGAGGAAGTGAAAGTCTGGAACTGACTGGAATTGTGGCTTTTTAGAGGAAATGCATAAAGTAGAGCTCAGTTACCTTGGGGTGATGGTGAGAATCATATCACCTTTAAAGATTAATGAATAGTATTTTCTGTAATGATTAAAATTCCAGAGAGGGGCAACGCAGCACCTCTGATTGTAAATGCTCACCATTTGGCCATGCAAATAAAGCCACCCCATCCTACTGGGGCCTTGCCATAATGATCCCCAGCGAAATGCACCATAAGAAACAAAATGCCAGTTGAAAAGGCATTTAGGATGTCAGGGAAATAGCAAAAGACTTCAATTACCAGCTGTGAAATGAGACCCTCTATCAGTCAGTACGCCCTGAGCTTTAAAAAAGTTTCCTGGGCTCCTAGTTTTTACCTGGTATGAAGCTCAATTTGGGAAGGTGATGTTAAGAAAGTTTGTAAAACCCAAACAGATGCAGATTTTCAGATAAGAGTGACTGGAAGTGATTTCTTCCTGGATACCGGTCTTCTCAAAACTCTCATCCTCTGATGAGAATAAACAGGTTTGTTTATTTCATTTCTATCATTCTATCAGCATTTCTATCAGCAGACACAATTCCTGGGCACCATACTGGGTAGCATGTCTGCCAACAGGCAAATAGATCCTCAATGGAGAAATGTTCACTCTCTTTCTTATTTAGTTTACCAGCATGGAAATGTATTGACTAGTTCTGTTAAAAAGTATCATGTGGGAAAACAAAAGGCCAGGACATATACGCATTAGGTGGATTAAGTAGGCCTACACTATTAAAGAAATCTAATTGATAATTAATAACCTTTTAAAACAGGTCCAGATGAATTCACTGGTGAATTCTACCAAAACGTTTAAGGCAGAAATTAGACCAATCCTCTGGAATTGCGTCTAAAAGATAGAAGCAGAGGAAATAGTTCCTTAACTCACTCTGCACGTCCAGCATTACTTTAATACTAAAGCCAGATTCAAAGAATAAAAATAGAAAGAAAAGTACAAATCAGTATTTCTCAAGAATTCAGGTACAGATATTCTTGGCAGAATGTTTACAATTAAATCCAACAATGCATAAAAAGACTTAGATACCATGACTTCATGGAATTTATCCCACTATGCAAAGTTAGGTCAACATTAAAAAATGAGTTGATATACTCTATCCTACTAACAAGCTAGCACATGACCGTATCAATAAACACAGATAAAACATCTGACAAAAATCCAACACCTGTTTATGATTTTAAAAAATAAACTTGCTGGATGTGATGGCTAACGCTTGTAATCTCAGCCCTTGGGAGGCTGAGGTAGATTAATTGCCGTGAGTCCAAGGCCAGCCTGGGCTACACATTGAGTTCAGGGCAAGCCTGAGTGAAACCCTGTGTAAAAAACAAAACAAAACTCAGCAAAGAATAGAAGAAAACTTCAGCTTGATAAAAAGCATCAAAACAAACAAACAAACACTGATAGTACCATCCTTAGCATCGAGAAACTAAAAACTTCCTTGCTAAGATTGGAAACAAGGAAAAGATGATCCATTTTGACACAGATTTTCAACACCGTACTCGATGTAATGGCTAATGCATTAAGAAAAGGGAATAACAAGTATGTAGATTGGAAAAGAGAGAAAAGAACTACGTTCACAGTGGACATGTTTTTCTGTGTAGAAAATCTAAAAGAATTGCCAAAACAGTCTTCTGGAATTTATACATAATTATAGCAAGATTGCAAGATATAGGGTAAATATACAAACAGATGCACTGTCCTACATGCCAGCAATGAAGAAGAGAAATTTGAAATTAAAAGTACATAGTGTTCACATCAGTATCCCTGTCTTACTTACTTTCTTGTTGCTTTTGAGAAAATATCTAATGGCCAGAAGTTAAAGGAAGAAAGATTTATTTTAGCTCACAGTTTATAGAGGTTTCAGTTCATAGTCAGCTGGCGCCAAAGCAGGGTGGCATGGCAAAGTGTCATGGCAGAAGAGAAACAGTTCATGGCAGAGCAGGCAGAAAGCAGCAAGCCTTCCTTCTTCCTTCTTTTGCTTTATATTCCATCTAGGATATATGCATATTAGTTGATGCCACCTTCACCTAGGTTGGGCTTCCATCTTCAGCAAGTCCATTCAGCCATATACAGAATTATACTAAACCAATCACTAAACTAATCCAGTTATCATGACTATAACCCAGTATCACACACTCCCGATCCATCCACCTCCCAAAAGCTCTACCTATAAGTGCATGAGGCTTTAGAGGGACATCTAAATAAAAGTCATAACAATCCCCCAAATTGAATGCTTACATGTCCATCTATGAAAATGTTTACAAGATCCATATGGGGTAAAATACAAAACTGAAAACAGAAATAAAAAGGAAACTAAATAAATGAAGAGAATTCCATGTTCATTAATAGAAGACCCAATATTATCAAATTATTTAAAATTTGTCCGATAGATTCAACATAATCCCTATAAAATTCCAGCAAGTTATTTTGTAGATGTTGACAAAATAATTCTAATGTTTCTATGCAGAGATAGAAGACACAGAATAGCCAACTCAGCATTAATAGAGAATAATATAGTTTCAGGACCGATACTAACAAAACTCAAGATGTATTATAAGGCCCAATCAAAGAGGTGTGCTGTTATGATAAGAATAGATAGATCAACAAAACTGAAGACAGAGCCAGAAATAAATGCACATGAATATGATCAACTGATATCTGACTAAAGAACAAATACAATGGTAAAAAGTCTTATCAACAAGTCATTCTAGAACAACTGAATATCCAATGTAAAAGTGAATCTTGAACTACACTAGTCATTTCAAAATTCAAAATACACCATAGATATCAATGAAAAACATAAAACTACAAAATCACCAGAAGACAACATAGAAAATAATCTATATAATCTTTGATTTGGTGATAACTTTTTAGGTATAATACCAAAGGCATGAGCCAAGAAAATATTAATAATCTGGACCTCATTAAAATTAGAAAGTCTGCTCTATGAAAGACACTAACAAGAGCATGGGAAGACAAGGCACAGACCGGAAGAAACTATCTGCAGAAGAGCTATCTGATTAAAGACTGCTATCCAAAATATGCAAAAAACTCTTAAAACTCAATGAAAAGAAAATGTGCACACTGACTGAAAAATGGACAAAAGATCTAAAAAGTTACTTCAACCAAAGATATACAGATGGCAAATGAGCATATGAGAAAATGTTTCCTATCACATGGCATCAAAGAATTACAAATTAAAACTGCAATAAGACACCACTGTCCATTTATTAGAATGACCCAAATCCTAAACAAAGACATCACCAAATGTGAAATAAAAGGAATTCTCATAGTTTGTGGAATGCAAAATGGCCAGCAGAAGACACTTTGGCTATGCGTTATAAAACTAAATATTCTCTTCCCATGCGATCCAGCAATCACAGTCAGCTATACTAATCACTGTATGTCCAGGGCATGTGAAAAGCTGCTCAAGAAATCCCTTGTCTCAGCCACCAAGGGCCACTTCAAAGGAAGTCTCCAGGGCTGCACGGGTGACCATGGCCATGAGGAGGAAGTGACACCTTACGTCAGGTCACCCTGACCGCAGACACTGGCCACTGAACTGACAGGGTCCGTGGTCCACACAGAGGAAAGGATCCGGGCCTCCAATCAGGGCCAGAAATGTGACAAAGTCAGGCCACCATCTGCCCCTGCCTACAAGAGCTCCCGGATGGAAGGTGCCACCACCAGCCTGCCCCCTGCAGATGATCCCCCAGCTCCCTCCTTCCCCACCCCACACTGCACAGCGAAGTCTCAGCCCACCCAGCTGCCCTGGGTGTCAGGGCCCTGCCGTGCCCACCTTCAGGTCCCCCTGGGCATGGTCAAAGGAGCAGCTTGGAGGTCAGGGCCTGAGAGGAGCAGGGGCTGTGCTGAGACCAGCAGAACACAGAAGGGCAGCACTCCCTTCATGGGCTGGACACCAGGCCACCCTGACACTGTGCCCTGTCCCTCTCTCCTCCCACCACCCACACAGTGCCAGCCACAGAGGAGCCCTGGACCCACCTTCCCAGGGCATCCTTCATAGGACGCTCCCTGCAGCCTGGGCCGCGGGTACAGGGGCAGGAGCCTCAGAACTGGGCCCTGTTCCTACCAGGCTCTCCCTCCGGGCACAGTGGGGCACCAGAAAGTTCTTCCCCTCTCCTCTCAGACACCCGTGTTTCAGGTGAGCCAGAAAGAGGGGCAGAGGCTGAGAGTAGAGATGATGTGAGACTCAGGAAGGGGCAGGCAAGCTGTGATGTGCAAGAAAGCGTAAGGAAGGTCAGGGTTCTGCAGCCTGAGCACGGAGCAGAAGGTCCTGAGCTCCACGGAGCCCCATCTGGTCAGGACTGAACCTGCGCAGGTCATGGACAGGTGCAGGTGGGTTACACAGAAAACATGCAGGGCTGGGTGCCCACAGCCACCTGCTTCACATATCCTCTCTCAGGTCCTGTGGTGCTGGTCTCAGTGAGGGCTTCTCAGTCCCTGTGATCCCTACTAGGCTCACTCTGTGCACACATCCTGCAGCTGCTGGCTCGGCTAGGGATACCCAGAGTTCTTTCAATCAAAGAGCTGATGATGTGGGGGTTCCCCGGCTCTTCTCCAAGGGCTTCCTGCAGCATTGTGTGTCTAAGGGGCCAGTGCTTGTCTAGCCCCTGCTTCCCTACTCTTCCCTACTCTTGCTAATGTCTCACTGGATGTCTCACTGGCCAAGCCCAGAGCCATCATGGGACAACCAGGCACCCTGGGGAGAAGGAACCTGGGAGGCCTGGCCCCCTGACTCCTGGACAGACTCCACATCCTGTTGCAGCAGAGTAGGAGGATTGGGAGAAGCCATGCAGGTGCTCCTGCTGGTGGGGGTCATGGGATCTGCCACAGCCTGTGTGGGTGGAGGTGTATCCACTGACAGCATCCAGGGGTCTATCCATTGTCACTCTGCTACTCCGTGTCAGGTTGTCAGTGATATCTTTTTTTAGAGAGCCCAAGGACACCGTGAGAGCCAGGGCTGTCATCATCTTTGGAATGCAAGGAGCCTGCTTTGGTAGAAAGGGACAGACCTACTGCTGTTGGTGTCTCACTGACCTCATACGCAGCTTTGACACATCAGTATGCAGGCCACCATCCGGCTTGGCACAGTGTAGGTGCAAGGTTACTGCCAGCCTGGCTGAACCTCACTGACTGGGGAAGTAGGGACTGCTTTGTGAGGGCTGGGGATGGGGGGTTGGGCTACCATTTCCATATTCATCTTTCTGATCCCATTTTGACCCCCCCTTCTTGGGAAACCCCTTAAAGTTCTCTTTAATTCACAGCCCTATCCCCTTCCTTTCCCTTTTATTTTCAGTGGTATTATTGCTTTGCTGGTTTAATTTCTACGTCCCTGCTGGCCTATCCATCTGCTCTAAATCTCAGATTTGCTCTTCACTCTATCTCCAGTGCTTAGCACCATGGTGTTGAAACTGAAAACTGACAAATACTTTCACTTCTTAACTTCCACTACCGCTCCCTTCCCAACCCCGAATTACCTTTGAGGCTCTGACTAGGAAGCAAAAAGCCAGTGACCTTGGTCCCCTCTGACCACCCCCCAAAGTAAGAGCTGTGTTGTAAGAGACAGAGGCCGTTGCATGTGGCATTTGGCTGGAGTGATGTAACCCTGGCCTTTGAGATCCTCACGTAGCTGGAGTGTCAGCAGGGGCCCTGACATCCTTGGAGAGTCAAACAGAATTGGGTGATATGTCCATTCCTTGCATAACGAGGCCCCAGCCAACAGCTCTATCTCAGGGGGGATTCTTGAACATTAGGTATTTTTCTGAATCTCCTGCATCCAGCTTACCTGCTTCCTGGCTCTCTGCCACCTGTGGTGTTTGAGGTGGTCTCATTTTACAGCTGACCCACAATCCACCCAGAGAGTTTCCACTCCCTTACCTAAATTTTTCTAACTAGCGCTCATCCAAATCCATTCAGTTTCACACATCTTATTAAAGATTCAGCGTCTGTGTGTGGGAGTGAGGGATTATATAGATAACAGCACGGCAGGTTAAATTGGCTATTTGACATCATCAGTCTTAAAGTCCTCTAGGGCCCCTGTCCCTGGGCCCCACCTCAAACTAGAGAATGTTCCCTCTCTTTTCCCTTAGCTGCTGATCCACTTTACAGGCCTCTCACCCAGCTCCCCAACCTCCTCCTCTCCACCCTGCCTCACCTCTTCACCCTCCCATCTCATTTATTTTAACTACAAAAGGTGCTCCTTTTAAAAAATTATTTTATTTTAGAGACATTTTCCAAGCTTCTTGAAGTGTAACTGAAATACACTAAATTGCACATATTTTCAATATGAAACTATCAGTTTTGACACGTATCTCTAAGAAACAACCACATCTCAAACAAAATTTCTGCTGCCCCTCCTCAAAAGTCTCTTTGCACCCTTTGGAATCTGTTCTTCCTTCCATCCCATCTCCTGGCAACCACTGCTACTGATTTACTCTCTGTAGACATTAGTTTGTATTTTCTAGTGTTTCTCACGTATGGCTCATACAGTATTGCTATGGTTTATATCTCAATGTCCCCCCAAAGCCTCATGGAATCATGGGGGTTAATTTATAGCTAACTGCTATAAACTGCTGCTGGGGGTGAGGTCTGGTTGGAAAAAGTGGGTCACTGGGGTCACGACCTGGAAGGGTGTATCTTCCTCCCCAGCTCCTTCTTTCTCTGCCTCCCTGCCGCCATGGCCTGAGCAACTTGTCCTCCACCATGCCCTTCTGCCACATCTTCCCTGCTTGGAGCAGGATGACTCTGCACTGAAAACATGAGCCAAGGTAAATCTTTCCTTCTTTAAATTGTGAGTACCTGGGGTATTGTGTACTAGTGACAAGAAAGTATCTAAGACTACTATCTTCTCTCTTTTTGCCTGGCTCCTTTCCCTCAGTGTACTGGTTTTGAGACTCTTTGATGGTTGTGTTTGTATTAATTTCTCTTTATAATTGTATTTTTATAGTCCAATTTGTTTATTCATTTTTTTTACTGTATTAGCCTGTTTACTGTTACTACAACGAAATACCTGCGGCTGGGTACTTATAAAGAAAGAGGTTCACTGAAATCACTGTTCTGGAAATTTAAGGACATGGTGTCAGCCCTGTACTTACCTCTGGTGAAGGCCTCATGGTAGACTATATCACAATTCCAAGAGAGGAAGACATAGTATCATGAGACAAGGAACCAGAGCAAGAGAAGCCAGTCTTGTTATTTTTATAACAACTCTTTTGGAAACTTATGAAAGGTCCTACAGAACGACCATAATCCTTCTGAAGGCAGAGCTCTAGTGACTGCCTACTGGACCAACCTCTAAAGGGCCACCAGCTCCCAACATCATCATACTGAGGTCAAAGCTCCCAACACGAGTCCCCAGGCACAAACTCATACCATATCCAACCACAGCATTACTAATGGATCTGAGGTCTTTGATTTTTGACTATAACAAATCAAATGCCTAAGAACAATCACATGTGCAAGACTTTGGGTTTTCATGCCTTCTTTTATTTTCTTTCTTTTTCTATGGTACTAGGAATTGAACCCAGGGCCTCTGCGCAGAGCTATATCCCCAACTTTTTATTTATTTATGTATTTATTTTGAGACAGGGTCTCTCTAAATCCTTAAGTTGTATAGTCTGGGCTTAAACTTGTGATCCTCTTGTGTCAGCCTTCCAGAGTGCTGGAATTACAGCTGTGCCCCAGCACAGCAGGCTTCATGCTTTCCTTTCTCTTAAGCAAATGCCTATAAGTGGAATGGTTGTTATATAGTATGTGTACCTTTAAGAAACTACCACACTGATTTCCAAAGTGGTTCTACCAGCTTACATTTCCACTAGCAACTTAAGAAAGTTTCATTTGCTCTGTATGCTGTATGTGCTCATCATCATCAGTATTTGATAAGATTAGTTACTTTAAAGTTGTTGGGGGGGATACTGGCACATGTGGCTGTGTATTTGACACACTGTTGCTTAGCTACCTCCTGGCTTCATTTCTTGCTTTCTCTGTACTTTTTTCTCTCTTGGCTTCATCTCTAACAAGGAGAGCATATGCTTAGTTTATGGAGAATAAAACCGGATTATTTCTGTTGTTCTGGTAAATTATTAATAGTTTCCCTCTTAATTCCCAGTGCCCTGGTTTAGGTAGGGATACAGTTTCTCTGCTCCTAGCCAACGTGGCCATCCATGCCCCAGGCTCTCACAGCACACCCACATTCTCACCCACATGCGGCCCAACAAGGATTATTTTAGTTTTCCTGCTTTTATTAAACTTTTTCTTTTTTCCAGGACACAGCAGGATTTCAGGGAGTGGAGTGAGGAAGCCTAGAGAGTGGGTGGGAATAGTCTGGTGGGGCCAGAGCTACGCGTCCTTGCTGTCAAATGAAAATACTTTGCCAGAATAGGAAGCCAACAGTCAGGTGGACGCTGGCTTAGGGAGTGAGGCCATGCCTGAGGACCTCTTTGGAGCTGCCTGCTGCCGCGCTTGTTTTGTAACTTTTCCAGGAAATGCTTCTTTTACGTCGCCACTAATCTGACCTGCGCGTTACTGTCGCTTGGAATTATGAGGGTGAAGACCAATATCTGTGGCAGGGGACTGTGCCTCAGGAAGGCAATGGCATTTTGCCAAGCCTAGGCTGGCTTTCGCCTACCCTGAGAGTTGCTGTTTTTGCCACTCTGGCCCCTGGGATTCAGAGCAGGGGCGCTGGTCACATAGTTTGGATCTACTGCTTCAGAGGATGCTAAATGCCGGAGGTCAAAGTATTCAGGCTTTCCTGCAGGGTTTGTTTAATTGAATACTCTTGCTCTAGGCATCCACTCCAATGTGGCAGGCTTTTTAATCTTTAACTATATTATCATTTTGCAACGTGATCCAAAATATGGGGAAGAGGCCTGCATTTCCCAATAGCATTTCTTTCCTTTTAGTAATTAGACTTCATACATAGAAAAATATGTCCTTATTGACTCAGAATACTATGTGAGCAGCCCTACCAAAGATCTATGTGAACCCCGGAGATGTGCGAGCCTCTCTGGAACCCCGGAGGCCCCGGCGTTGCAGACGACGAAGCTCCTCGAAAAGGGGTGTCTAGGCCTTCGTCCTTGCGCGCCCCAGGCAGAGGAACAGCCCCGAGGCAGGGCTCTCAGGGGCAGACGAAGCACAACCAAACCTAGCGTAGCCCAGGAGGGAGCCCAGGATCCTCGCAGCAGACTCGAGCACGCCGCCCCGCCCCCAGCCCGCAGAGCCCCTCCCCA
>NW_022900929.1:8303872-8323070 GCF_012274545.1 Fukomys damarensis
GCGAACCCCGCGCCGAGTTGGGTGCGGGCCCTTTCGCCTGGGTAAGCGCGGCGGGCAGTCTCGGTGCAGCCTGTGAGGCTGCTTTTCTCCTACCGAAGGAGTAACACCGAGTCCGTTCCAGGGTCAGGACTGGGACTCGGCCGGCGCAGTCCTCAGAGAGGACTGGGGCGGACCCTTGGAGCGCCTAAAAGGGGCGCGACCCTGAGCCCCTCACCGGTCCGCTCGGCGGGCTAGAGTTTCCGGGGTGCGCCCTCCTCTACAGTGTGGCCAGGCAGGGAAGGCTTAATAAGGGGGAGGCCTCCCCAGGACCCCGGGGAGACTGCGCCAGCCTCTGCGTGTCTGCACTTTCAGTCCACTGCAGCCCTCGACCTGAGCGCCTGGTCGGGAACTCGGAACTCCACTGGCAGAAGATCAGTTCAAAGGATTCGTGTGTTCTTCTCTTCCCTAGGTGGCCAAGGGAAAGGTGGTTTGGATACTTGAGACATGGGAGTGTTGGTGTTTGTCTGCAGCAACCTCATCAGCCCCTAAACCTTGCATTTTCCCTTCTGGCCTTGTAAGCTCTTCCAGGCCGCTTCCTGCGGTGGGGACACCTTCCTGGGCCCTGGACTTGGCCGACCATGGGGAGCACCCTGGGCTGCCACCGCTCCATCCCCAGGGACCCTTCCGACCTGTCCCATAGCCGCAAGTTCAGCGCAGCCTGCAACTTCAGCAACATCCTGGTGAACCAGGAGCGGCTCAACATCAACACAGCAACAGAGGAGGAGCTGATGACCCTGCCTGGGGTGACCCGGGCGGTGGCCCACAGCATTGTGGAGTACAGAGAGTACATCGGGGGCTTCAAGAAGGTAGAGGACCTGGCACTGGTCAGCGGCGTGGGTGCCACCAAGCTGGAGCAGGTCAAGTTTGAGATCTGTGTGAGCAGTAAGGGCAGTTCTGCACAGCACTCTCCCAGCTCCCTGCGGCGGGACCTGCTGGCTGAGCAGCAGCCTCACCACCTGGTCACCTCCGTGCCCCTCACGCCCCGTGTCAACATCAACACGGCCACCCCTGCCCAGCTCATGAGTGTGCGAGGCCTCACGGAGAAGATGGCCCTCAGCATTGTGGATTACCGCCGGGAGCACGGTCCCTTCCGCAGCATAGAGGACCTGGTGAGGATGGATGGCATCAACGCCACCTTTCTGGACAGGATACGGCACCAGGTGTTTGCTGAGAGGTCCAGACCCCCATCCACCCACACCAATGGGGGCCTGACCTTCACCGTCAGGCCTCACCCCAGCCCCACCTCTCTGAGCCTGCAGAGCGAGGACTTGGACCTGCCACCGGGGGGACCCACCCAGATCATCTCCACGAGGCCCTCGGTGGAGGCCTTTGGTGGCACGAGGGATGGGCAACCAGTGCTGAGGCTGGCCACCTGGAACTTGCAGGGCTGCTCCGTGGAGAAGGCCAACAATCCTGGTGTGCGAGAGGTGGTTTGCATGACGCTCTTAGAAAACAGGTGAGTTCAGAGCCACAAAGGGTGTTGGGCAAATGTTTTGGAGGCAAATATAGATTTATGCTCTCATCTGGGAGCCTGGAGGGGGCAAAAGTATTAAATCCGTGTTCTAGGGACCCAGACCAGTACTGTCACTGAGGCTGGGCTCTTTCTGCTCTGTGGTTTTCTGGATACGGCTATCAGGGCTCAAGGCGCTTATTGGGAGTGTGGTGTGTCTGAGATGGACCTTAGTTTGGGATAAGTGGAGGTTGTGTTGGTGTCACTGCGTTAGAGGTGGTCGTTTGATTGGCAGGATTGCATAGGGTTCACAGAAGCAGGGACTCAGCCTGGGAACTGGCACAGTTTGCATGTGCAAAAGAACTAACCAGATTTTTTTTATTAATGGAGGGAAAATCATATTTGTTCCACCGAATACACCTATGTATTATCTGTAAGACCAGGTATTTGCAGACTTTTTTAACCATCTGTGTTTATTAAAAAGCTCTGAACAAATTGCTGTTTGCTCTTTTTCCTTATTTAACCTTAAGTTGGGTTTCTGTGTTACCTCTTCTGTCCATTGGCAGAAAATCTCAAGACCAGCCAGATTTCCCACCTTGAGTCAAGGGGAGACTGTCGGATAGGCTGTTATCCGAGTGTTTACATTGTTCACAACGCTGTCTCTGTAGGAACTTCCGTTAATTCCCCATAAAGCAAAACACTGTTGTGGCAGGAACTCCTGCTGTTGGTAAAGCAGTGTGCACTATAATGCAGTCAGCTTTGGGAAGAAAGGGAGCATTTGTATTGTCTCCTTCCAGGTCGGAAGTCCACTGATCCTGGTTTGGAGGGATATTGCCCTGACACCCACCAGAGGTGCTGTGATTGTCTTACTTGCTGTCATCTTCTGCACTGGCTCGCTGGTGAGGCTGGCTGGGTGACAATTTGGTGACATGAAGTAAACTCTCAGTGGGAAATCACAGTGCATTGTGGCAGATCATCGGGACAAATTAGCGAGGAGAAAAGCAGGTCACAGCATTTCCCTAGCACTGTCCCAGTGACACGTTCTTGTCACTGAGAGAAGGACTGTGCAGCAGGTCAGAGAATTGGACCAAAGAGCCTGGGAGTGTTTTTGCTGAATTGCTGGCTCCTCTTCTTGGCTCCCTAATTCACTTCCACAAAATTGTCTTGTGCACAGGGACACAGTTGTGCCCAGGTACTCAGCCCTGGTCACATTTATCAGAAATGACTTGATTGTAGCCCTTAGTTACAGCACCATGGGTGAATGAATGAGAGGAGGAGGGGAGTGAGGAACACAGCTACTTCCTATTAGGAGTTTTCTCAAGGATCAGTTTGGGGTGCAGGGGGATGAATCAGGATCTGAAGTTGCCCAGTAGAAATGATAGCCCCAGCAGCACTTTCCTGTTCATTTTGTTGTCATTTTCTCAAGCATGGCCCATCAGCTGCTAATTCAGATACTCTGGTTCCTGTGTCTAACACCTCTCCAGGGGCTTCAGATGCACACTGGAATTTGAGAGCCTTTGCTCTAGGACTTGGGCAATCATAGCTCCTCTGGGGCTCTCATTAAAGCTACTCCCTCTGTGCTGGCTTTTCTGGCAAAGCCAATGACAGTGGTCACCCTCTTGGGTTGTTCTGATCATCCCTATAGCTCAATCCTGTGATTTTCTTTCTGGTCTTGTTCAGCTTCTAGGACAACTGAATGGGAAGGGTTGAAAATGGGAGGGTGAGAGCCGGGCGAGCTGTCACACACCTGTGGTTCCAGCTACCCTAAGCAGAGGAGTCCAGTGTGGGTTTGCCCTACTTTTTCTTTCTATGGATTTCCTAGAGGAGTGATGATTTGTTGAAAATTTTTCACTGTTGTCTCAAGCGAGATTAGAAAAAGCTCAGTCAAACCTAGCAGCATGTAGCTGGGGGCACCTATGGGAACTGGGAAGGTGACCTCCCCCTCCATTACTTCCTCTCACTTGACTCTGTGTGTCATGTGTGGATTGTGGTTCCTCATACCTGTTCACAGTGTAGCCAGTGTTCTAGACACTCCTAGCACGGTGTGAGAGTCTGGCATACTTAGGGCCTCATCCCCCATAGAGCTGTGGTGGGCAGGTGCATTTGCCTCTGTGGCCATCCTAGGGCACCAAAAGCTGTTCCAGAGTGGATCTCAGGTCCTTGGTGACAGACAGCAGTGCCCCTTCTCCAAGAGCTGCAAGCTCATCCTGATTCACAGACATCTCTTACATTGCAGCTCTTTCTTTCATTAGTAAGAGGAAACAATTCAGTGTGAACAAGATTGGATACAGGTAATTTTCCATGTGTCTCTTATTTCACACATATATATGTATAATAGCAAAGGTCCTTGACTTCTGGATATGGCTTTCACATCCATTGATTTCCCCCTTACCTCTGGGAGTAGGTAATTGCTTTTTATTAATGATTCTCCGACTCTGGATGAGAAAACTAAAACCAAAGAAGTGTGGTGACCTGTGTCTGAAACACATCTCATTAGTGACTCAGCTGGGATGAGGACCTAGACCTTCTGACATTAAACCCGTGTGTGTTGCAATCACAGTGCGATTGGTAAGTGCAGCATCTCTGTCCTGCCCCTGGGTTAGGCGACCCAGCCCCTGATGAATCAAGGCCACTTGCTAAATCATGGGCCAGTCCATTGTAAAGGCATTTTAATGCAATCCTTAGACGGTTTTGCAAAGGGAATAGCTGGCTCCTAGCTGTCCTTTCTGCAAGTTTGCTTTAGCAGGTGGTTTTTCTTAGGCTAAGGGGTACCATTGTGGAATGGAAGGCTGAAGTCTTTCCTTGCCCTGAGAGGCTACTGCTTTGGTGGATGCAGTGTTTTGCCTGTGAAGCTTGAGGTGGAGCAGCACAGAGCTAGGTAATTATAGAGTCACCAGGAGCCCTCTGTGACATCATGTTGGAGGCACAGAATGGATGGGTTTCACCTAATTTTTTGCCAAACCTCAGTCTTAGGCAGTGTTCTTTCTTATTCATTATTTGTGGAGCAAGACTGAAAGAGGAATGCTTTTGCTCATTATCCTTGCAAAACATAGTGATAGTCCACATAGTGCATACTTACGAACTTTTTTGCTGAATAATTACTCTATTTTGACAAGATCCTTTTGTTACTGAAAGCCTACTCCATGAGGGAGCTGACAGATAATATCTGAAAGAAATAAGGAGATTTAACAACCCACCAGCTCAGTTTCCCCACACCCTACATTAGGGAGAAACTCCTGTGTCAAAGTTGTTAGGTTTATAATGGTTTAAATCTGATTTTCTGCCTTGACCGCAGTATCAAAGCACAAGGTGGATTAGTGCTTGACTACACACCTAGTTGTGAAGGAAAGAGATGCTAGTTCATCAGACTTGATGAGTCAGATCAATATAGATACAACGTATCTTTGGACTTATTCATTGAAAAATATGCGTGGAATGTCTGCTGCATGCATGTGTAAGCTAAATTCATCTAGGCCTAGTTACTTTGCAGAATTAAGTAGATATGGCTCCATTGGTATGGCTCAGCCTTGAAACAGCTTGGTTAGCCAGGTTTTTAGGGGCTAGGTCACACAGCATGATTGATACCTGGGTGTATTTTCCCCATATGAATAACGAGCTCATCAGGACAACTGAAGGATCAATGGACCCAGCCAGGTATAGCGTCTGGAAGCAAAATACCCAGTAATCCTCTTAAAGTAGAAATGATGAATTTTTGATACCTATGGAAACTGAGGTCCAGAGGATTTAATCTCTTCGTGTGACCTTTGGAAACATCAATGTTGGAGTAATGATTGGAAGCCAGGCATCTGCCTGATTTCATATCAGGGACTGGGTGTGCCTTTTCCCAAATCCCGTGTCCTGCTTCTGACCCAGGCAGGCTGGTGCCCACCCAGTATTTCCTCCCTGTGGGGTCCTGGGCTGGCCAGTTGTTAAGGCCGAGGGAAAGGAGGACTTCATTTAGACCCAGGGGACCACCCTGGGCTCAAGGCCTCTGCTCCCTTCCTGTGTTTGTTCTTCCAGAGGATAGGGCTCATGGCCAGGCATCCAGGGGGTTGTCAGGCCCCTTCCACCAGCCCTCAACTGTGAGCCTGAGACCTTGGGCTCAACTCCAAGACAGAGTTCCGGCCATCTAAGCCAAGGTGTTCTGGGTCGGTTCCAGAGAGAGAGGTGGTCTGCAATAAGACCACTGTGGTGTCCTAGGAGAAGCTGTGGATGAAGGGAAACCCCAGGCAAGCTCCATGCTGGGTTTATTTCACTAAAAAAGAAAGGTGTTTATGTATTTTGGTTGTTCAAGAAAGTTGAGCCCATTTTGGTTCTGACTGTGAATGTTTGGTAGTGTTGGTTCCCCCAGGAGATACCCATTCCTTTACTATTCATTCATTCATACAGTGCTTTTTGGAGCCTTCTCTAGGTATTTGTTTGTGCGTCTGGCTCCAGGAAGAGCATGGTGAATAGGCTGAGGCCATGGTCTTCTGGCTTCCATTCTCTGTGGGAGAAGACAGCCCAGCAAGCAGATGAATGGCTCCAGGTGGCACGAGTCCTGGCACGATGGAGGGGCATTGCAGAGAAGCCTGCTTGGACATGAGGGGTCAGGCAGGACTTGCTTTTGCCACCCGTGGTGAGCAGGGCCAGCATGGACAGGTGCAGCATGAGAGGCTTGCAAGGGCCTGGCTCAGCCCCCGGGCCAAGGCCTGGAGTGGCAAGGGCTGGGTACAAAAAGAGGCAGGCCCTGATCTGTGGGGCCTCCAGGGCTCTTGTGTAACAGCAGATGGGGCCACAGAGGGATAGAGGCAGAGGCTGGTGAAGTGGGCTCCTTCGTGGAATTGCATGAAATGGGTGGGCACAGGACTCAGGAACAGGGCCCAGGGAAGTGGGGAGCACAGTAGGCACACGGTGGGCCTTCCTGGAAGTGAAACTGCAAACTTTCCTGTGTGTAGGAGGGTACTAACCTGGCTGACCTCACCCTCCCACCTGACAGGTGTGGGGTCTTAGGTCCCAAGCAGATAGAGTAAGAGGCTCTGGTCTGTCTGCTGCACAGATGGGCCATCTGACAAGGTCACATATGCTTTTTAGTGTCTGTGACTTGGAGAACAGGGCTGTGCTTGGGACTGTAGGTGACTATCAGAAGATATGATGTCCTTTCTGGGCCATGTTACTGAGCACCTGCTCTGCGCACTGCTGATGAGGTCAGAGGCACAGGGACACCTGCCCTGTGTTAGGCACACACATTCACCAGGTACCTTCAGGCAATGCATGGTATCAGGAGGAAGATAATCTTGCTGAAGGGGCACAGAGCTCTGGGGTCAGGTACCAGTCTGTGTAGCCAGAGGTGTATGGAGACCGGGACCTCAGCTGGGAGAATGGGGAGGATGAGGCAGCAAGTCATGAGGAACTGGCCTGCACAGAGGGAGGGGCCTGAGATCAGAAGCACAGTGATGGCTCCTCCAGGCCAAGCAAGGTTCTGATCCGGCTTATCATCTGTGATACTCAAAGGCAGATACCTTGCTTGTGAGGCAGAGCGTTTTATATCAGAATTCCCTAACAATAATCTCTGCCACTAGAAAATAAAATGCTATTTCACTAACATCATAGACATTGAGGTCTGTGTGCAGCTTACATCAAAACACCCAGGAGATGCCCCACCAGTGCCCAGCTCTTGCTGACAGGCTGCTGGGCCTCAACAAACATTCAGGTATCTCAGTGACTCACTAACCCTAGCCCACTTTGGTAAGAGGCATAAAGGGATTTCCTAGGCAGAACTTTAAAAGTATTACACACTTGCAGAAATAGAGAGAGGGGCATTTTAGTCTGGAGCTAGGAATATTTATGTGTTTGTGGCCATAGAAATCTGTGGAATTTGTGAATCTGCACAAAGCTTGGGCCTGGTTTACAGGAAAAGGGGGATGGTAGAAAGAAAGGCTTATTTTACAGGTGAAAGGGCGGCCCATTGTACAGGAGAAAGGCCCCGAATCCAGTCTGTTGTATTTTTTAAAAAGATGGGTGAACGAAAATATTTTGCCTAAAAAATTCTTAGAAACCTTTGAATCTGTTTCTCTATTTTAAGGTCAGGTTTCTGCCCTTCACTTTATTAACTAAACCAATTTATGGGCTTATAATATTCTTAAGCGATTTTGGATGTGAAGGTTCTAGAAGAATAAGCAAGCCTAGGGAATACAGATATGGAGAGTGCTGGGTGACTTTATGCCCTGGAATTCGGTCTTCTTACAAAGTACAATTTTTAAATGATGATTTGCCACGTCTCTTTTCCACCTATTTTTATTTTATTCTACTTACGTCATGCTTCCCCCGGACTCTGATTCCTTATTCTTGAGACATGCAGAGGGGCCAAAGGTTCATCATCTTCCAGCTCCTTCAGGCTGGTGGGGGGTGGGGGTGCTGACTGCCTAGCCAGGGACCAGAAGTCTCACCTGATTGATCTGAAGGAGACGTAGGAAGATGGATTCTGTTATTTGTTTGTTTTGTTCTATGTTTTTTCTGGGATTTGTTGGGGGGGATTGGGGAATGAATGATCATCCTTTGTTGTTCTGGAAAAGAGGACAATATTAAACAAGCAGGGGCTAAAATTTAAAAATAGAATATTGTTGAGTAGTGGCTCTAAAAAGAAGCCACAAAAAATTAGGCAGTATTAGGCATAAATCTTTTATCTTTTATATTAACCTCTATTTGTTTTGAGGTATTTACCCAAATTCAGTAGGTAGAGTTTAGACCATATAGACTCCTCCCTATTTTGTCAATAACAAATCCAGTTTTCTCCTATTTTAATCATAGAAATAGTCAAGGTTACACAAATAAAGATATCTATGTTTCTATGTGACCACTGTGTCATTAAAATTCTCAACTATATGACTCAGAATCTTGGATCTAGCCTTTCTTTTATAGGGGTGAAGGCATCAAAGAATCGAAACATTGTCTGTAGTAGAGAGCAGAAATTTATATTATACCACAGAAGTAACAAAACTTAGCACTAGAATGTTTACATCAGCATTTTTATACTATAGGCACAGTTACGCAAGAGGCCAAGTTTTTACCCAAGTGGTGCTTGAAAGTACATTTAAAAAAAAACAACATAGTATCAATACACTGAAGCTCACAGTTTTGCAAGAATTTTGGGCCTGGGAATCATGACTTTTTATAGCTATAAGCTAAGATGTTGTAGGTATAGCTAGAGATAGCCAGTAGGGGCAGGTACAGTGTTTGGTACCCCCTTTTTCTGTGTAGCTTAGCTTTTCTCATTTTTATATTATTATTAATTACTCCCCCTTTTTGGTTATGCAGTACTTTCCTGCTGGTTGTTTAAGACCCAGTCAAAGTAAGACTGTATTAACCCTCTTTTTCATGATGGGGCCTCAGTGCTTACTGGAGTATTTTGGTTGACAGCTGCAAAACATGGGGTCAAGTGACTAGGAGCCCTAGGCAGTGTCCCCAGAGTAAATGTGTCATTATAAAGAGAAGTCTGTGATCCTTCTTCCACACTCCTGTGTAAAGTAACCCTGGGTTTGCTTTACAAGCCACAGTTCTCCAAGTAATGTTGATTTGTTGCATGCTTCCAACCAGCCCCAGTTTCCTGAGAATTCTATTTTGGTTCGGCCATTACCTGATTAAGCTGTTAAGCCGAGCCTTCAATTGTTTTATCTGGAGGCTGCTGTGATCTCCTGAAATGGAGCACTCTACAGAGAGAACACCATTCCCACAGCCACAGTTACAGTCTCCTATGTTTGGCTGTTCTGGAGATCTGCCATCTTGTTTGCTCACCCCAAAACTGGGAGGTTAAACTGATACCTCGTCTTTCTCAGCTTGTGCTAAAAACATGGTGCCTTTTGCAGAGGGAGGTTCCAAGTGGATGATTGTCTTTTATAATATTGATCTAATGCCCTGTTCAAGGAAAACTTCTCCAGAGTGTATTGTTCACTGTGCAAATACAACATTCTTTCCTTTCCTTTTCTTTTTTTAACCTCTCTTCTTCAATCAGGAAAAGTAAGAACTTGGGTGGCCCCAAGGTACTGGTGACTGGGTATGGTCTTGGACCTAACTGCCAGTGGACTTGGGTCCTTCCTTCCTTCGTGGAAGCTTCAGATCATGATGTCATTGTACTGTTTAGCTTTTTTTTTTCAAAATGATCCCCAGTGTTTTAAAAGTTGAAGTCTCATTTTACTCAGGAAAATAGTTCACACTCGACCCCCCACCTGATGGTGGCTGGACTTTTACTGTACAGTTGGTAGTACTAGTTGAGCTAAGTAAGGTGATATTTAATGCAGATGATAGCTATGGCCAAGGCCTAGGGCTGAGCAGTGTCACCTATGGCACTGGGACTGTCCCTTCTTATAGACATAGAAGAGATGGCCCAGAGAAGCTGAGATCTTTACCTTTGGTCTTATGGCTTTTATGTGGTAGAGCTTGGATTACAGTCCAAGCAATTAGTCTCTAAAATTTGGTAAAAAGCTACTCTAAGCTCAGTGAGCTTTTCTGCATTTTTATATTTTGCTCCTCACCTAACCTATATAGTAGCCTGATTACACACCCTCATTTTATTCCATATGTGTATATGTGTGTGTGTGTGTGTGTGTGTGTACAATTATATCATATTATTATATTATATAAGTTTGAAACAGGGTTTTGCTAAATTGTTAGGTTGCCCAGGCTGGGCTCAAACTTGGAATCCTCCTGCCTCATCCTCCCAGAACATTGGGATTACAAACTTGTGTCACCACACCCAGCTTACACATCCTTTTAACCCATTTGATTTGTGTTCCCCTGGTCATGATCTTTTCTAAGTATACAAATATGTAATTAGATCATTGTGTGTGTGTGTGTGTGTGTGTGTGTGTGTGAGTGTGTGTTCTAGTTTGTTTCTTCAAAGTAGAGCAAGGCTATTTGCAAAGCAAACTTGGGAGCAGGATATCTTATTTTTATGACTTATCAGTCTTTTACAATTATCTTGCCCACACCTACTCCAGTTTCTTATACAACTTGCTTTATAGAAACTTTCTAAACATTCATCTTTGTTTTCTTAGAAACAACTTCTCTTTCTGCTCACACTTCCTGTTCATCAGTTGTTCTAATGTTTTGAGAAACCATAGTAGCATGTATAACTGGTGAAAGGGCACCATGACCTTGAGCACCCAGATCCAACTGGGGGTACTCAGTGTGCCACAGGCCTCCTGGAGCGTGTTTTACAAAGGGGTGGGGGACAGAGCAGTGAGTCCTTTGAGTAGAGATTGGTTAGAACATCTGCTGTGTTCATAAGACACTAGTACCTGTACTTGAATTATTTTGTTTAGAGACACTATTTGCTGTTTATGTGCATTGCATACCCCCAGCAGTAACTGCAGGTTGTTACTGACCCACCATCATTTTTTAAAAAAAACTGACTCAAAAATGTAACCAGTTATAAAGTCAAGAGTCCATTGCTACATTTTCCTAGTTCTCCTTGGAAAATCTCTTATACCTTTCAGAAATAAAAATGGTAAAGTAATAGTGAGCTGTTACTTTTACTGAACACCAGGACTATCAGCATTTTCCTTTGTGATGTGCCACATCACATGGCTTAAACAACGCAGATTTATTGTCTCATAGTTCTGAGCAAGAGATCCAGGACCAGAATGTCAGCAGTGTTGTTTTATTCCAGAGGTTTCTCTCCCTGAAGTTGGATGAGACCTCTGGCCATAGTGTTCATCTCCTGTCTTCACGTGGTCTTCCCTCTACCTGTCTGCATTCAAATTTCCTCTTTCTGCAAGACACCAGCTGTACTGAGTTAGGGCCACCCTAACACCCTTCTTTTACCTCATTTGCCTTTTTAAAGACCCTGTCTCCAAATACAGTCACATTCGGAATTACTAGGGTTTAGGACTTCAACATATGAATTTTCAGGGGACACAGTACAGTCTATAGCAAGATAATTTGGAAAGACTTGCCTAATGGGATCCTTCTTGGCAATTTGGAAGGAACATACTCCTCTGAGATTTTTCTGGAGAGATGATTTTGCAGTGTTCATTTCAATTAAAGGCTAGAGAAACCTGGCTCTAATTTTCTAGGGGGAGTCTCCTCTCTCTGACAAGAGTAGCTCTCTTGGGGGACCACAGTAGGTATGGTCCAGCTTGAAAGAGCTGGGGTTATTTTCTTCTGCACTTCTGTCCTCCACATTCCAGCGAATGTGGGAGTGTCTCCCGACACTCTGTGTTTGCCCTTGGCTACAGGCAGTATCGATACGTGTGTTTGTCAAACCCTGGCACCAATTTAAGGTAGGAATCTAGTGCCTATCTGCTGTTTAGAGCTTGGTGCCCTCTAGAACTGCTGCAGAGAGGTGAGATTCAGAGCAACCATGTGGAGCCAGCTCAAGTTGGCTTTCCCTGACATCTGTTGTGAAGCCCCCAATCATGGGGCCTCTCTCCCCATGGACCCTAATCACGATCATGCTCCTGTGATCACACGTTAACACCATCTGCCCTGAGGATGTTACAGAGGGGCAGGGCCATGCGTATGGAGCACAGTCTCATCACAGCAGCAGTCTCAAATCTCTAAGAAGAATATGAGACTGCTCAGCATTTACTTACTTCACCCAAGTGCCCCAACGAGAAGGGCAAAGCATGTCCATTTTATAGGCGAGGAAGTGTATCTTAAAGAGTTTAAGTAAACTTGCAGGAAGTCAAGTTTAGTGAATTGGAGCAGGCAGAATTAACCTGACTCCAAACACTTTTTTTTTATGTTTAAATTATTAGTATTATTATTATTGTTTGGTTGTTTTTTCATTTTGTTTTGAGACAGGGTCTCACTATGTAGTTGAGATTGACCTGGAACTCACTATGTAGTCCAGGATGGTCTCAAACTCTCAGCGATCCTCCTGCCTCAGCCTCCCAAGTGCTGGGATTACAGGCGTGCGCCACCACGCCTGGCTATTATTATTATTATTGTTAACTTGAAGTCCTGGGGATTGAACCCAGGGCCTTGTACCTGCTAAGGTAAGCACTCTGCCAATGAGCTGCATCCCCATCCCTTGTAAAAAATATTTGAAATAGAATCTTGCTAAGTTGCTTAGGCTGGCATTGAAGTTGTGATCCTCCTGCCTCACCACTTTCCAATACAAAGGTTGCAAATCCATAAAACTGGAGTGGGAGCAGGAGGTGAAGAGTGGGGACATTTCTCTTGCCAAAAAGTGTGAAGAGACAGGGTTCACTAGGGGAGACCTTTTTGCTTGGATGTACTGTCCAGCAGCATGTTCAGCTAGCGCTGGCTGGAATCATCCAACCCTGTCATTCAGTGATGTCAAGAACGCTGGGCGGCTCAAGGGCTGTTATTTCTCTTAACTGAAATATAATCTGCAGGCCATACAACTCACCCCTTTGAAGTGTAAAATCCAGTGATTTTTAGTATGCTCATAGAGTTGTGTAACTACTGCCACTGTCTAATTCCAGAACATCTTCATCAAGCCAAGTAAGGGGCTGAATAACCACAAGCAAGCACTTTTCACCCTGTAGTTCCTGAAGCCATGAATCTACTCGCCTATCCTGGGCATTTCAGATAAATGGAATTATACACCATGTGCCCTTTAATGTGAGGCTTCTTTCACTTAGTTTAGCATAATGTTCTCACCCATGAGCATGAACAGTGGACCCTCGAGTTACGACCGGTAACAAACGACCTGGGTTCCAACTGGAATTTTAGTTTTAACTTATGAACATATCTTGAATTATGACCTGAATGCCAGCCACCTGTGCTTCCAGATGGTCTCAGATACAGATTTAACCCTTAAAGAGTTCTGGAAGGAACATGACAGCGTCCTTTCCTGTGTGGGGGTTAATCGAGAAGTCCTGGGCCAATGTCTCTCTAAGGACACTGAGATCTGCCTGTATACAGGGGAGAGATTTTGAGGGCTGTGTAGAGGAGCCTGAGGCTCAACTGACCAATTTGCGTTACAACCAGCCCTTGGGAACAAGTTGCATTCGCAAGTCAAGGGGTCTGCTGTATTAGTGTTTCTTTTTTTCTTGATGGCTGAATAATCTTTCACTATCTAGAGGTACCCTATTTTCTTTATCCCTTCTTCAGTTCATAGATATTTTGGTTGTTTCTGCTTTTTTGTTCTTATGAATAATGCTTCTATGAATATTCATGTACATGTTTTTATATGGCTATTTATTTCCATTTCCCTTGAATCTGTACTTGAGGTGGAGTTGCTAGGTCACAAGGTTAGTCTGTGTTTAACATTTTGAAGAACTTTCCAGAGCACCCACACAGTTTTCCATTCCTACCAGTAGGGTATAAAGGCTCCCGTTTCTCCTCGAACTTCACCGGCACGTGACATTGTCTTTTTTATTATTGCCATTCTAGTGGGTGCTATGAGGTATCCCACGGAGGGCTTGAATTCCATTTCCCTAATGAATAGTGATGTTTGGCATCTCCTTGTGTGTTTATTGGCCATTTGTTTTCCTTCTTTGGAAAAATATCTATTTGGATCTGGGTGGGTTGCTTTCAGTCCTGTTTCTAAGCTGAAAAAAAACACAAGAGCTCCTTGTGCCGACTCCTTTTCATGCCCTTGTCCCTTCTTCCTGCCCTTCGGAGTCATGGAATTATTCTACAGGGACAGCATCTGGAACAATTTCTTTATAATCAGAAAAAAGCATCCTACACCCTTCAGAGGTGAATCCTCACGTGGGGAAGATTGCATTTGGTGTGCTTTGTGATACTGGCTGGAACACTGTGTCTGATCTGGGCTTTGGACCACATCCTGGAGAAGTAAGCTCTATTTCCATGTTTAAGTGATGTATTATGGGTAGAAGTTTATCACTTTTTACACGTAGCCAAAATGTAATGGATGGTATGGGGCAGGATTTATAATGAGTATTGAGCTTCGGAAATTTCATATTGTATCTGCAAATCATAGGTCCTTGGCCAGGAGGGATCTTTAAAGGAGCACCTGCTGCAGGACACTGCCATAGCCACCACAGGTGAAGTTACATGTGTGTTCATTTCCTGGTTTCTTTGGGTCCAGCTGTGAAGGGCTGGATCTTTAGACGCCACTGCTTCAGGGCCCCATCATCTCTCAGTGCAGGGCTCTGCACCTCTGTGGTTTTACTTTTCAAATGTCTTTTCCTCTTTACACTCCCCCTGCCCCATACATGACCATTGTAAAGTGTCACTTGGGTGTCCTTAGTCCTGGCCTTGGAAGAGGTGGTGTCTTGAATGTACAAAAATATGTGCGCTTGAGGTCTCTGGTTTTTGTTTTTGACAGCTGCGTGGTCAGCAGTACCATGTGCCTGTCCCTCATTTACCCACTTTTCCCCCAGTGGAGACCCATTCTAGCATTCAGTTGTCCTTATTACCATGATGCTATGCCACCCCCACCCCTTGTGTTACGTCTTTTCTGCTGCTGTAACAGAGTATCTGAGACTGGATAAATTATAATGAACAAAAACTTGTTTGGCTCATGGTTTGGGAGTTTGAGAAATCCAAGAGTATGGTGTCAGCACCTGGCGAAGGCCTTCATGCTATGTCAACCTGTGGCAGACGGGGAAAGGGAGAAAGGAAAAGTAGGCAGAGCTTGCTTATGTAAAACCTCACTTACTCCATAACTCCCCTGTTCCCATAGGAGTGAGCCTGACCACCCACGAGGACAAACCCATTGCCACTTCCAGACACATTTCGTTGGATCACTCTGGAGCACATGGACTTTGGGATACGTTCAAACTACACCGCTTTACTTACGATTTAGGCCCACGTTTCTAACTGTGTTGATCAGCACCTCCTATAGGTTCTCTATGCACTGAGAGACCTCAATTCAATCTTCCATCCCATATTCTTAGACTCATCTTCTAATTAGTTTTATCTTTTCCCACGCTTCATATTTTTAAGGCATAAATTAGTTTTTCTGGCTGTACTCTGGGTGTCTTAGTGCCTGAGTCAATTGTATACATAAAAGGGGACCCAGCAGAAAAGCCAAAGTATTCATTGCCAGCTTAAAATAAACCAACCAAAAAAAAGAGAGAGAGAGAGAAATAAAACATGTAGTGACTCTAAGTTACAAATGTTTGAGTTTAAAATTAATTTTACTTGTGTAGAACAACTCTAGCAGCAAGTCACGTTTTATTACAGGCCAAGTTTGAGATCAACAACCTGGGTGTTATCTTTCATAGTCAGACATCACTGATCGAGTCTTACTTTTATAACCCTCTTTTTGCCTCTCTTGTGCCCGGGCATCCTCATGTGTCTGGCCACAGACATATGTCTATACTTGTCTCCACCCACACAGTGGGAGTTATAAATATACCCATCTTTTAAATTAGATCTCTATCTTTAGTGTTAATTGCATCTTTGTGGCTCCTACTTTCTCACGTGTAAGTATAGTCAGAAAGATGACCTGTATGCGGCAGGCTGTACCCTGCCTTCTGAGTAATTATTTGTAAGATCTCTCCTGTAGTTAGTTTGAGCCAAGCCCAATGGTACATGGCATCTGATTTAATCTAAAAGCAGCCCAGGTAAAACTCAGAAATGTCTCTTATTTTGACCAGGTATCCAGGTGGCTTGTGGGCTGCTAAGTCAGAGCTGGGGACCTTGACCTTGTTCTTTTGCATAGTTCAAGGCCAAATTGTGAAGCTCATTTTTGGTGTCCTAGTTATTATGTGAAGTGTTTAAAAATAAACAAAAAATGTAAATAATATTTGGTGCCCTCTTTGCCTTTTAGTCAATGCATTTTGCCTTCTTGAGGACCTAAGGCCCTTCTTTCCCACTGTTACTCTTTTGGATCCTCTTCTGTGCTTGGAAAACCTCCTCCATCCTTCCTTGTGAGTTGGGGGGAGGCAGAGCCCACCACCCACTTGGGAAGCTATAAATGATAGGTTCACTTTTCCAGCATCCTCTGCAGCAAGGACTCTGGTTCTGCCTGCCTGGACATCCATGCCGATCTTGATCCAGGGCCAGTGGCGCCCAAGCTCAGTCTGGCTGGCAGAAAGCAGTGCCCAGGGCTGGCACTGCAAGCTGCATAGGCAGAATCGCAAGTTGGGCGCTGTAGCAGTGGAGTCCATCCTAGACCAGTTCTGAGGCACCTTTGCTTCTTGCTTCTGATTGCCCTCTCCAAGTTCCTTGATGTCTTTTGAATGAAGTACTTCTCTGCCTCAATCAGCCAGAGCTGGTTCCTATTTCTTGCCATCTTGATGCATCTGTTCTGATCCATGGGCCTGAACCATTGGTTCTAAACCTCTCCAGAAATGGAATCTTATAGGAGCACAAGTGAAGTTGATAAAAAGAGGTGCTGCTGGGTTAGGGGGAAGGAGTGGGACTGACAATAGATATGCACAGTGAAGCAGGGTGTGGTGGCACACCTGTAACCCCAGTGTTTTAGAAGACTGAAGCGGAAAGGTTGCAAGTTGAAGTCCTGACAACACAGCTTAGTGAGACTATCTCAAAAAATTAAAATTAAAAAAGGGAAATACATAAATGAATGAAATGTTGGGGATGTAGCTCAATGGAAGGCCCTAGATTCAATCCCCAGTACCACATACAAAGAAATAGAAAAGAAAAGCACATTGGAGTCCACTGCCTAGACCAAGCGTGACCTCCCTGTCCCTGCCACCAGCCTGTCTTCTCTGCCTAAATGAGCACAGGACGAGACGGGCACTGGGCAGGGCTGTTCACTGCAGGCTCTTCTCCGTTTGTGTTTTCAGGGCCTTTGCAATTTTCCTCCCCCAGGATGCTGGCCTCGCCTCTGGCCTTTGGTCACCTCCCCTCGGTGATGTGTCCCTCCCTTCCTGTGGGCAGACTCTGCACAGGTGTGGACACCAGGGTCTCAGAGATCCCATGTTGCGGAGAGTCTATAATCTACGATTGCATTTTTTAAAAAAATTTTATTTTCGCAGTACTGGAGATCACACCTTGGGGTGCTCTACCACTGAGTTACATTCTCAACCTTATTTTATTTTGATACAGGGTTGCTCAGGCTGGCCTCGAAATTGTGACTCTCTTGCCACAGCCTCCAGAGTAGGTGGGATGACAAGTGTTCCCCTACTGAGCCTGTCTACACTTTTACAAAGAGCATGGCTTGCAGTAAGGTCTTTCAGCCTAGGAACACCTGGTTTTGTTTTTTTTTGTTTTGTTTTATTTTGACTTTTCACTTTCAGGTGACTGTAGTTTCACATTCTAGTGCCGCTGAAGCCAGATCATGCTTGCTGCGGGGACTGGACTGTGAGTGTGATGTTTATGAGTCCCTGGTCTCTTCTCACTAGATGAGGACCCAATCTTCCTCACATATGACAACCCACAGTGTCTCCAGCCATGGCCATGTGAGTGTCCTCTTGGGGACAGAACTGTGAGAACAGTGAGAGCCACTGCTCCAGGGCCACTTTAAAGGTATGAGAAGGGTGCCACAATGGTGGGGGCCACTGGTTGGCTTGGACTCTCTTTCCATGGCTGCAGTAGAAGCACTGGGTCCCAGGGCCTCGCTTAGAGGGTAAGGCGGTTAGGCCAGGGACCAAGAGGTGGCCACTCTGTCCCCGTGAGGTAGAAGCAGACTTGTGGATGACTTTCCACAGCAGGATTGCCAGGAGCAGCAGCTGCGGGCTCACCCTTTCCACGGAAGATGTGGAGTGGCTTGAGTTAGGAGACTCGGGTGGAGATGAGGCAGGGTGTTGCACAGAAGCCCGAGCACCCTCAGCTGCTTGTCCCTTGCTGGGATTTGGTGAGTCGTGTGTCGCAGAGGAGCCTGGGAATCGCCTCCTGGGCATGAGAGTGAGCTGAGGTGGGAGGGCACCAGGGACCAGCAGCTAAGCAAAGGCCCCAGGGCATGAAGATTCCCAAAGAGGGGATGGAGGGGACTCGGGGCACTTGGAGGACAGGAGATAATTCAGAAGTGGCCTGTAGACCATGCTTCCCATCTGAGGAGGACCAGGGTTTGGAGAAAGGACAGAGAGGTGGGATTTCTTATCTCTGTGCCTCAATTTATGGCAGAAAAAACAGATCTCCGGGAGCCTCCAGTATTGGGAGCCTTCTGTGTAACAACTCTGAGTTACATTGTTGCAGTTCCAATCCTCTGAGGTGTCCAGCTGTGAGGAGCAGGTTTCAAGGACTCAAGTAAGAGCATGTGTATTCCATGATGGTTTTCCGTTTTCTCAGTGACGTCCCCCCATAAAATGAAAATGAAGACTTAGTTGGAATAAAGCAGTTTTATTGCGTGCACAGAAACATCTACAGTTGGAAAAGACACCATATTTGACTTGAGATGGTGCTCACTTGATATGTGTTTGACTTTTATTACAAACCAAAATAAACCACGAATGCCAAAATGCAGAATCCTTTGCTCCAGTGAGGGAAAAAAAGGTGGGAGGAAAGCAGCATATGGGATGGAATTGAACAGGCTAAAAATAAAGCTGCCTGGTTCTCTTCAAGTAGCTTTTGGGTGCTTTGAGTTTCTTCAGTGGAAGGAAAAATAATAAATCCAAACATGATTCCATATATTTTGACTTAAAATGTTCCTGCATATTGTTTTAGACAGAAGTAGGTTGGAGGTTGGGGCCAGGGTGGGAACAGGGACCCACTTACTGCACATGAACAGTGGGAGATTCTGGTGGGGGGCGATTATAGTGCTGGTTGCACGACTATAAATTTCCTAAAAGTCACCCACTTGCAATGGGTGAATTGTCTCAATTTAAAAAATGTGTTCTTGGGCCGGGGATTTAGCTCAGTGGTTTGATGGCCTGCCTTGCAAGC
>NW_022900929.1:8323520-8341290 GCF_012274545.1 Fukomys damarensis
CCTCAGGACAAAAAAAAAAAAAAAAAAAAAAAAAATGTATTCGTGCAGCCAGCACTAAGTGACGTCTTATTTGACTTTTTATGTCTTGTTATTTGACCACGTCTTTCATCTGACTCAAAGCTAGGCATTGAGCCCCCTGGGCCTCATCTCTTCCTCCAAAGGTGGGGGTGAGAGTGTGCCTGACTCAGGAGGCTCCTGTTTAAAATGATGGAATCAGTTCCGGCCCTGGTTTTGCCTAGTGACTGCCACCATGGTCACTTCTTTCTGCCATTGTCTTTCTTCTCTGTCCATGGCCCAGGCCTGGCCCCCTGGCCCAGATTCCTGCTGACCCCACTGGCCCCCTGCTGCTGTCAGAGCCCAGAACCCCCCATGCTGATGGGATGCTCCCCCACATGGGGCCTTCTGTGCTCCTTTATCTCAGGAGCTCAGAGATGGGGACTCCATCCCCATGTTTCGGTGGTGATTGGCCCCATTTCCATGGCTCATCAAACCTTCCCTGCCATCAAACTTTTGTTGTTTCTCTTCCCTCCCTGCCTCCTGCCAATCTCTGCTCTTCCTTGGCCTCCTATGGCTCTGGGAGAGCCGGCTGGGTGCTGTTAGATCCCTTCATTGTTGGTTGCCCCTATGTCCTGTGGGACTGTTTGCACTGTAATGGCTCACATTGGCCCATGAGCCCATGTGGCACAATGGTCCTTCCTTCCCTGAGCTGGCCATAGCCCCTGGCAATACCCGGCCATGGTCAGTGACCCTGGAAGGTGGTGCCTTGGACGGCCTTCCATCTCCATCGCCCTGGACGATGACTAGGCTTTGGGGAATGTTCTGTTAGCTCAGAAAGCCTGAAGTCTGGAGCCCTTCCTTCTCTGTATCTTTGTCCTAGAGGAGACTCCTCCCTGACTTCCAGAAGTATGACTTAACCCGGAAAAGAGAGACTGGCCTTTGTGTTAGACTGGTGGGTCCTTCCCATGAGGAAGGTGCTTTCTGCTGTGGTTGCTGAGGTCTCAATTTAGAGCCCAGTTTGGGCAAGTTAGTGTCTTAGTGAGATCCTGCCTCGAAATAAAAAGGACTAGGATGCTGCTTAGTGTGAAGACCCTCAGTTCAATCTCTAGTACCACAAAACAAAGAAAAAAGGAAGGAAAATGAGAGGAAGCCCCCAGACCTTTCACCAAGCTGCCACACCCAGTAGCTCACAGCTATCTGTTCCAATGTCCAGCCCACGCCTTGGAGCAGCTGACTGTGTGCTGTTCTCCAGTATCTTGGTGGCAGATGAGGTAGACATCATGATGTCCGCCACAGGGACCCCAAGAGGCCCAGCTCATCTTGCTCAGGTATGGACATGTCTAACACCATTTTCTGTGCTGCTCCCCATGTGGAGGAAGACCCTGGCCAGAGCAAAGGTGGCACTAATAAAACAAGGTCATGCCCACTGTACAGCTCTGGGGATCTGCAGGGTTAGGGTTTCAGGCTAGAATTATGGATTAAGGGTTAGGGTTTAGAGTTAGGGTATAAAGTTACGGTTAGGATTAGGGGTAAGGGGATAGGGTTAGGGTTAGATGGTAGGGTTAGGGTTGGAGACAGGATTAGGAATAGAGGTTAGGGTTAGGGACAGGCTTAGGGGATAGAGGTTAGGGGTTAAGGGTAGGGTTTAAACTTAGGGTTAGGAGTTAAAGGTTAGGGCTAGTGTTAGGGGTTAGGGTTAGGGCTGCCGACAAGGAGTGGGACAAAGGTTCGGGGTAGGGCTTAGGATTAGTATTAGGGTTCATAAAAGTATAGAATGTTACCTTCAGCTGTGTCACAGGAAGCCTAGTACTGTCACTGTCCTTACCTGTGTATGTTTTCCAAACACCGCCAGTCCTGGTTTCAGCTCCACACCTGGCGGGTGGGAGGTGCCTCTGCACTAACTGTTGTGGTTTTTTTTGTTTACTTCTTGCTGTGTGAGGGTGATCCACCTTTATGTATTTTTCTACTTTGGTTGCTCAGAACACAGATCTGCCAGTCATGGCCTGGACTGTGCACCCTTGAGAGTGTTTCTTTTGGGCCTATCACTTGATCTTTCGAGATTAATCCAGACCTCAACTTTTGTGCTTTCAATATGTATTGTAATTCATTATGTATTTTCCCAGACAGCCACAGTTTTTTTGGTGGAATGAGGCGCAATATTAGCAAAGAAACGATCTTGTCTTAGGTTTTTTTGTATTTTTAAAAAGTTTTTTCAAGTACGGTATCCAGCAAACTTTTTCTGCTAAGCATTGGATGATAAATGTTTTAGGCTTTTTTATCTTGTTTTTGGTGGGCCATATAGGATCCTCTGTCTGTTATTTATTTATTGGCAAGACTGGGGCTTGAACCCAGGGCCTTGGCACTAACCTATATCCCAGCCTCCCCTTTTGGGGAGACAGGGTTTCCCTAAGTTGCTGAGTTGCCCAGGCTGTTCTCACACTCCAGATCCTCCTGCCTCAACCTCCAAGAGCGTTGGCATTATAGTTGTGTGCCAGCACACCTGACTCCTTACGGTCCCTTGTAGTCACTCAATTTACTGTTCTTGAGCAAAAGTAGCCACAGACAATCTGTAAACAAATGTGGTTGTGTCACAGTAAAAGTTTACAGATGAGCACGGTCATTTGAATTGCATGTATTTTGTGTGTGTGTGTGTGTGTGTGTGTGTGTGTGTGTTATGAAATGTGTTTCATTTTGATAATGTTTCAACCATGGGCAAAGAGTGAAAACCATCTTACACTACAAGAAGTGCAGGGGCAGGTGTCCCACTGAATGTGGCCTGGGGACTGTACTTAGCTGTCCTGTTCTGGGCTGTCATGCTTTAAATACTTGAGAATAAGCCTTCTTGAGCAGCCACTGGCAGCGCTTAATTAGAATTCATCCTATGGCATGACAGAGCCAGGATTTTCTGACACCTAGGGAGAGTCAGATTGCAGTGTGTGAGGGTGGAAGAAAGCCAAGGAGCAGCAAGTCTCCATTTCTTCCTCCCCTCAAGTCTTGGAATGCCATGGGGAGCATCAGACCTCCGACTCTCTGATTTTGCAGAAGCATCTTTGTCAACTGAGTCCCCCCAAAATAATCATGTACAAAGCCCAAGAGCACAAGCCTGTGCTCCAGGCTGCCTGAGAGGCTGAGTCAAGAGGATCGCTTGAGCCTAGCCTGGACAACACAGTGACACCCCACTCCCTCCAAACTGTCATAAAATATGCATAAGATACAAAGAATCTCTGATATAGTGAACAATCATACGGCTGCCATCCATCTTACGCTCTGTCCTCTGAAGTTCTGTTCTTGTGCTCTCCAGGAAACATGCACGCTCTGGAGTCTTACCCAGGAATTCAAATCCCCGAGCTGAACACCATTGTGGGATACGCTGGGAGACAGCATGTGAAATTCTGGGGCAGTGCTGCGTGTGTCCCCAGCAGATTTTTGTTTCACTCAGACTCTTCCTGACATTCATCCCTCTGTTGCATGTAGATTTATTTGAGTTCACTGCAGCACTGTGTTCCGTGTGTATTGTGAATCACATATCCCCACCACTGTCAATGGCACTAGATGGTTTCCAGCTTTTTGCATTTATAAACAACACTGCTGTGAACATGATTCTGTGAATCAACCTGTAGGTTGGGTGTATGATCACTAACTTTGGAATTATTTTATCAAGCACATTAGCATCCAGCTTCTGTGTGCCAGATGGCATTTCCAGGGATTGGCAAACGTGATTACCAGACCCCTGGCCCAGCTCCTATCCCTGCTGCCCAGCACATGGTTGTTCTAGAGATGCGGCCCTGCCCACCTCTTGCATCCTCAGCTGGGGTGGCCCAAGATCATAAGAACTATCACGGTTGCTGAGCAGCTTTAACAGTTCACCAGTACCCTTTGTGCTGGTGGCAGTGTGTTTATTTGACATGTTGTTAGTCTTCGCAAGGATTGTGTGTTCTATTATCAAGTTTCTTCTAAGCCTCATAGTAAGCCCTTACCTCGTCATAATAGTGCCGGAGCCAATCAGAGTATCCTTTCACCAACTGTTGAAAGGGGCCATTCATCACTGGCTCAGATGTAACTGATTGTTATTCACTTAGACTCTTAAGGTGAATTTACCTCCACTTTTTTTTTTCCTGGAGCCGATATTTCTTTTGCTTGGTATATTTCTTTCATAAGATTTGTTTCTTCTTGGCATTTGCAGAAAGCCAGCAACTTGTGATCTTACATTTGCAGTCCCAGGGACCCAGGGGACTTTGTTGGGGCTTGGCCCTGCTGGGCTCCTCTCAGGCTGGTCTTCCCCAGGAGGGGCTCACGCTTGTCCCTGCCTTCTTCCATTCTTCTGCTTTTGCTGCTTCTCTTCCTCTTGCTCTCCCCATCTGGTCCCTTACATCCCCTGGGATCATCATGGAGGTTAGGAAAGGCTGGTAAGGAAAGGGCTTTGAGCATGGTCGTTCTTCCAACCCCTGGAAGTTTATCCTAAGTAGGGCAGCCTGAGCTCTTTGTGTGATTCCCAGAAGGAAATGCAGAGTCCGTTTGTCCAGCTTCAGACCTGCAGTGGGAGTTCAGAGGGTCCTGTCAGCCTCATTCAAAGACAACCAAAAATGCACCAACTCATCACCCTATTTCCCGAGACTGAGAAATCAGGCAGCAGCTTCCTGGCAGGACTCAAAAATTGCTTACTTTTCCCTTTATGACTGAATCAAAATTTCTGCACTGATCTAAGTAGAAATAGAATAGTTCAAAGTAATTCAGAAGTAAATATACAGCCGTGTGGCTGGTGGTGTGGGCCAGATTGTTGATGTGGCTGGGGTATCTGCATAACTTGGACTGATTGCGATTTAGAAGCTAATTCTTTCAGTAGTCCTACAAACTATTCTTGGCAATGTTAAGCACCAAGCTGTCTTAGGACAACACATTTCTTTAATGCAAATTAGCTCGTATGCAATTATGTCATAAACACAGAGCTGATGTTCATATAAGGGAAGAGCTGAGCGTTCCCCAGTGTGTTAGTCTTTTTGAGTGGTGCACACATCCACCAGAGCTTAGCAAACAGAGGAAGAACACAGAACCCATGCACCTTATTCTTCTGGGCACAGGCCCTGTCCCAGAAGTGGTTCTGTGTGGTCTCCTGTGTTTTCCCCTATCACATTTTGCATATTGTAACTTAGCTTCTCCTTACCTCCCTCTCCATCACATCACCTTTAACTTTTCAAAATTTTAAGTGAATTCCTATTTCTTTTTTTTTAATTTTCAAATTTGTAAATCGTCATAAAATATACCTAGCATCAAAATTTTCCTTTTAACCGTTTTTAACTGTGTAGTGGTATTAAGTATATTCAGATTACTGTGTACCCATCCCTAAGACTTAATTTATCATGCCAGGCATGGTGGCACATGCCTGTAATCCCAGCACTTGGGAGGCTGAGACAGGAGGATCACTGTGAATTTTAGATCACCCTGGGCTACGTAGGTGAGTTCCAGGTCAGTCTCAACTACACAGCGAGACCCTGTCTCAAAAAACCAAAAAAAAAAAAAAGAGAGAATTTATCTTCCCAAACTGAAGCTGTATGCCTGTCTTCCCTCCTCCAGCCCCTGATACTCACCATTCAGCTGTCTCCATGGACTTGACCCTGGTACGCACTTCATGTGATTGGAATCACACAATCTTTGTCTTTCTGTGTCTGGCTTATTTCATTTAGCACATTGCCCTCAAGACTCATTCATGGTGTGACAAATGTCAAAATTGCCTTTCTCTTTAATGCCAAATAATGTTCCACTGTACATACACTGCTTCTTATTTATCTGTTCATCGACTTGTGGACACTGGGGTTGCTTCTGCCTTTGGCTGTTGTGAATAATGGGGCTGTGGACACAGGTGTAAAAAAATATCTAAGTTCCCATAAGCCCTATAGGTTTATTCATTAGTAATTTAGTTTGCTTTAAACTGAGTTGTCTTTGTTCATTCATTCTGTCTGTCTCTCTCCCCTTCTTTTTCTTTCCCCTTCCCCCCTCCCTCCCCTTCCCCTCTCCCTCTCCTTTTTTCTTCCTCTTTAAGCTTCCTCAATAAGCCGTGTTACTTTTACTACAGAATTTTTGAACGTGTACTTTTGGATTGTCAATGTAGCAGTAAAGGTTGTGTTAATTAATGGTGGAGGCGGAGGTGGATAGGAAGAGACACCTCCACTTCTCCCCAAACCAGGGGTTTAATGGGTCAGTCTGTGTGGCATCTGCTGCTCTGTGCTGTGTTCAGGCTTGAAGGTGTGACCCTGGCCTTTGGCTCCTAAGCCCTGTGGAGCTGGCAGCCTGTGAGGGACTGAGACCCATAGTCCATGGCTGAGGGTGGGGTCCCAAAGGTTATGGATCAATAGTCAAAGTCAATAGCAATTCAAATTTGAGTCAGAGCCCTTTAGTCTGGAGAGAGCTCCGCTAAATAGGTGGCGAAAGCTTATGCATCCCTTCCTCTTGTTCTGGGTCCTAGGCACCTGCTGAAATGAGTGGTTTGCATTCTGAAGAAAATGAACTCTGAAATGTGTACATGGCTAATTACAGATATTTATTTTTAAATATGTTTAGCAAATGAGATGAATGCTTTAGGAGACCCATTGGTTACATCTGATGCTTTATTATAAAAATGCAAAGTGTTAATAAGGATGGATATCATTTCATGATTGGGGAGATTTTATTATAACTTACTAGTGAATATTGGTTTCCACATGTGGAAAAATATCTGTTTAATACACAACAGATAGAAGTACTCCGAGGGCTCAGTTTGATAGACCCAGAGGAAATCTGGAATAGTCTGACGAGACCAACACTACCTGCCAGCCCGGCACTGGCCCACAGGGTGAGACCTTCCAAGGACAGGCAACACGGGGCTGCTTGGAGGGCTCAGCCCAGCACCTGGCATGGGTGGCCCTCAAGAATCATTTCTGCTTGGTTAACCCCATTTATGGAAATTTCAAAAAGAGTTTTGATCTCAATTCTGAAGGAGAGGGATTCATCTGGTTGAAAAATAGGGATTATTTTTTTTTAAGGCCCAATCCTGGGTGGAGGGGGAGAAGCAGCGAATGGTTTTCTTGAGTCTTTATACTAATGCTTATGGCCTTATTCTATGGATGGGAACTATCCAATTTCTTTGTTATCTCTGGACACTGGTTTTCTAAATCTTCAACATTCTTTAGCTGCCCCACCTTTTGTTGGGAGGGTTTTGTTGGCTGAAAATTTTGGCGCTGTCAGGAGTGTTCTCTAGTGGGCTCCTGGGCTGGGTGCAGAGCTCCTCGAACTCCATCCTGTCCCAAGGCGACCGAGGAGACCAATCAGTGGTTCCTCACCTCCTCTGCAGACCCCTGTGTGCCTGGCAGGCAGGTGACTTAGCCTCACCGTGGTTCAGTTTCCCCAACTATAGCAAGATTTGTTTTGATGGCGTAGAAGAGGAATGAGTGGAAGGCTCCTGTACACAGGTCCAGGCACATATGAGGCACTGAGGAAAATGGGACCTGATTCTCATGGTACTTTCAAAGTGAGAGAGGCCTATAGTTTAGGGTCCCAGGGACCCTTAGGGACCATCTTATTTGCTCTGAGATTGTGTCTCCAGCTCCAGCCTAACTTGTAGCCACCACACCCAGAGCACTCCAACTTCCTCATTCTAATCTCTTAGCAGCCCTCTTCCCTAAGTCATTACCGGCCATTGACCTTTTCTCCAGAAAAACACTCAAGAGGTCTCTGAACTTTAAGCGACTTGACTTTGACATCTACTTTTATGCAGACTTGAGAGGCCCTCCGCATGGGCCAGTGGTATACAGTTACTGAGGGCTTGGCAGGGACTTTATTGGACCCGGTTATGAAGTGTCCATGCTTTCTGTCAAGGAAATATTCTGAGAAGTGTTGGTCTGTGCCAAGTCTTGTTGTCTTGGGAAACTTGGTTGCTGGCCCTAAAATTGAGCAAGTGCTTGGGATGACAAGAGGAAGTTAATAGGACAGGAGTGGGTCCCTTGGTCAGCCTGATTCTCCCCAGGGTCAAGGGTAGCCTTTGTTTAGAAGCTAAAGTCTGTATTCCAGCCCGAGGCTTGCCTGGCACAGCTGTCAGGTGCGTGTGGGAGGTGCGTGCTGCACACCGGGGAGCTGGGAGGAAGGGAGGAGGAGGACGGGCCAGGAGACATGGGAAAGAGGAGAGGTCATTTGGCTGCTGTGTCTTAACCCCTGTTATGTCCAAGGCCAGAGCTGGGTCAAGCTGGAGCTAAAAACATCATGGGTTTCCCACAGCGAACCCTTCCCAAAGAGAGAATGCTTGGCTAAGGGGTATACCCAGCCACATGGTCCAGGTCAGGCCATCACTGCAGCAGCGGGAATCTTCAGCATTTCTGTTAAAAGCAGATGTGGGTGGGGGGGTGCAGCTCATGATAGAGCACTTGCTGAGCATGTGTAAGGCCTGGGTTTGATACCCAGTCCTGCAGAACAGAGAAACAGGTACAAACAGGGCTGGCTTGTGCCTGTCTGTTGCAACGTTGGGCATCTTACCAGCCACAGGTCACTTTAGCTCTTTGTGTGAATCTGAAGGGCTCATCTTGGGGACAGTTTGTTACCAGGTACTGTGTGTTTCTCTGTTTTGCAAGCCTGTTTTGTGCCCTTGAGTTGGAAGGGACGAGTTTGGGGAGATAAAGGCTTAGGACCCCAAGACTTTGCAGGCTGCCAGTATCCTACAGCTCTATCCACCTTCCCATGCTCTGCGTGGCTCCTTGAGACCCCAGTGAGATTTCTTTTGGAAAGGGAGCACATACACTGTGGATTGCAGAAGCAATTTTATTTTTAAACCCTGTGAGTGATGGCATGTGAGTGGTGACGCATCCCCAGCCAGCTAATCTGTATTGTGTAAAACATGCAAACCACAAATTATTTTGAAAAGGGAAGAAAGCTAACGAACAGATGCAGTGAGTTCCCGGCATCACAAGAATGAGGGGAGGGCTCCACCAGAGGCAGCACTAAGCCGCCACTGAGGACCAGCGGGTGACTGGGGTGGCTGACTTCACCACTGTCTGTCTCTGTAGCCACACAGGTGGTCTTCTTTTCACGAGTTTTTAACAATTTTGTGTGGCCCCTGGGAGATACAGCAAGCAGAAGCGTGCAGAATTAGTGCAAAGTGAGCCAGCCTGCCCGGGAGGAGCACACCCTAGCAGTCACTCACCCACAACCTCGTGGAAAGAGAGAGTAGGGTAGTGGTGGCTGTGGCTGGGAGGTGGTGGGGGGATCAGGAAGGATCATAGAAGCAGTACTGAGCAGCATTATGCTCTAATGGGCTGCAGAGAACGGGGACAGATGTTCCCAGCTTCCCAACAGAGAGACACAATGGATGCTTGAGAGCGAGGTGCTGATGGCTGCGGTGTAGGCATTATATGGTGTCACATGTATCACATTGTTCCCCAGTACCTTTTCAACATGTGCAGTTACCATAACCAGTTTTCAAAAGCGAACCTTACCCACCAAAGGCCTGTATATCAACACTAAGCAATCCTGGGCTGGTGGTCCTGGGTTAGGAAAATCACAGCTGATTGTATGACCCAACTCTTAACATATTCTTTAGAAGAATGAAATCTCAGAAACAATAGGGCTGAGGTTTAGCTCTGTGATAAAGCAGTTGCCTAGCATATTCAAGGAACTGGGTTTGATCCCCAGCACTGTAAAAAAAAAAAGTATTTTTTCAGATAGGACACATTAGTAGTGCAGAATAATGAAGTTCATTTTAGTATATTGGTACATACATGGAATGTATGATTATTTTGAACCTTTTCCACTCATCTGCCTTTCCTTCCTTTTCCCTAATCCCTTCTTCATCTCTAAAAGTCTGCCTTCTATTTTCCTGTCCTCTTCTTTATTTATTTTTACTTTTTATTTGTTTGTTTCTCATATAAGAGAAAACATGCGATATTTAACTGAGTCTGGCTTATTTCACTTAACACGATAGTCTCCAGTTCTACCTCTTTGCCTGCAAACGACATGATTTGTTGTTCTTTGGGGCTGAATAATGTTACAGTGGGCATTGATTACCACATCTTCTTTGTTTGGTTTTTTAAAAATCTAAGCAGTGATGGAAGTGGTACTCTTGGGCGGTGATTAGAACTGAATTGTTTTCACGCACGAGGCCAGAGACCTGTGGATACAGAAACACAAAACACTGGGGGGAAGCACCCTACTTCCTGCCCCACTCAGAAGCCTGGCTAGGCTCCACTGTCCCATTGCAGCCCATGGTACCCCGATAAGCCCCAGGCTGGAAGGGAGGCTGTGGCACAAGTTCCTTTTCCCAGTTGCTGTCCTGGGTGGGATTCAGGTCATGGAGTGGTGACTGGGAAGGAGGGGCAGCCCAAGCCTGTGTGTCCCTGCCCTCTCCTGGCATCTCGGCCAGATTCTGCCTGGTCTGGGCCCTAGGGGAGGAAGGAAAGGGTTTCATCATGGGGGTATGGGGTCCCACAGACTTGGGTGCCGGGGATGCTGACCTCAGAAGAACTGAGGATAAAAGCCTAGATTGGACACGTGAACCAGAAGTGAAGCAGGGTGGCCAAGGGGACGGAGGCCTAGAGAGGGGAGGGCTGAGGCAGGACATAGTGTACCTAGAGAAGAGGGGCCCTGGGGACAGGCTTTGTTTGACACTTCTGGCTTTGTGGGTTCATCTGGATGGAAAATGTGCAAAGAGGTGGCTCTGGGCTTCTGTTCTGTGTTGATAGAATGGCCTGAGTGGCCCCTTGGGGCTCCCTGTGCAGTGACCAGGCACCCCGAGAGGGTAGAAGGTTTCATAGAGCAATAGCAGGATGTCATGTGCTCTGAGCTAAAGAGAAGCCCCAGGGTCCTGCCTGCTCATGGGACAGATAGGGTGACTCAGTAGGTGGGTGTGTGATGCTGGCTTTTCACAGGACATGGGCAGGGGGGGATCCTGAAAAATGAGTGCCCTCCTAACAGTGTGTAAGAGAATCTGAGAAAGCCATCAGGAAATGAGGCCTAATCTTCTTATGGACTGAATTTTAGTAGTTTTCCCATTTTATTTATAAACTGTGATGAGGGACAGACAACAAATACTGCATGATCTCATTTACATGTGGAATTGAAGGCACAGGAGTGCAAGCTAGAATGGTAGTTGCCACGTCTGGGCAAGGCAAGGATACAAAATTTCAATTAGTTGAGAAGGTTGGTTTAAGAGAAATATTGTATACCATGGTGATCATGGGAAAGAACAATGTATTAACTTTTTTTTTTTTTTTAACTGAGGATTGAACCTAGGCCCTTCACACTGAGCTACATCATCACCAGCCCTCCCCCAACCACACACACAGTTTATTTTGAGACACGGTCACTAAGTTGCCCAAGCTGGGCTCAAGCTTGTGATCCTCCTGCCTCCACAACCCAGAGTGCTGGGATTTCAGGTCTGTAACACCATGCCTGGCTCAACAGTGTATTACTGTACATACTTGAAAATTGCTGCAAATTCGGAGTCATTATATGACAGGTCACAACAGCCAAGTTATGGAAACAGCTGGATTAAAAAATATATATATATATATATACACAACGACACCGCTGTGAGAGATTCATGTTAATGCATTTGATTCAGCCATTCCACAATGCAAACATATTTTAAAACATCCTGCTGTATACCACAAATGTATGTATATATAATTTCCATCAGGAAATGAGGCCTAGTCTATAAAATAGCAGATTAACAAGTGTGTAAAGTAATCAGAGTACTCTGGGTTTCAACACAGTGTACAACACTAAGAAGTTGCAATGTCAGGAGGCTTCTTTGCTGAAAAGCAAAAGTAAGCTATGAAAGGGGACACCTTGTGCTCCTCCATCTCTGGGGACAAGATGGTCACCCTCTGTCATGATTTCAGATGGGCCCATGAGGAGCCATCTCCCCACCGCATGGTCCTGTGCTCATTTCACTTTGTGCAGAGTGGGGGTCCCTTCTCAGGATACAGGGATGGCTCTGCACAGAGAGGAGGGCCACAGAGGAGGCCCAGGGCTGGCCTTTCCCATCTCCTTCTGGGGACGGTGCACCCAAAACATTGCCCATGGGCTTCAGGGTGTCACTCACCCACCAGTCCACCCAAGGCCTGGCGTGGAATCTGGGCCCAGATACACAGCTTTGCTTCAGGTGCCGGTCACTCTGCTGCTTTCTGGGGAGTATACAGGGACTTCAGAAGCTGCAGGGCGCAGGGCCAAGTGCAGACACATCAGGCTACATCACAAGGGTGGGGAGTCTCCTCCAGGAAGGGAGCTTCTAACATTGTTATTATTATTAAAAACTCATGTCCAGCCTCTTTTCAAATTGCAAACTGTTTCACTGTTGTAGCTGGGAGGAAGAAGAGGAAGTAGAGGAGAGATGGCAGGAACCCCTTGCCTGGGGGGCACAGCCTCCTGCTTGGGTTTGATAGTCAGGACTTCTGAGGTGCCCAGGACTCCCTACCTGGGGGCCTCAGGGCAGGGGGGAGATGGGCTGTGCCCTCTTGGAGTCTCAGCTGCTTTACCCCACACTGAGGCAAGGGCAGATCACCTTCAAGACTGTCCCTAGAAGTGAGGGGATGGAGACCCTTCCCTGGGCTGCAGAGCTGGAGGCTCAGAGCAGACGGGCAGCAGTGCAGTTCTGGAGAAGCAGGTTTGGTGACTGTGACTCCCTCTTCCCTGTCCTTCAGCCTCGTCCCAGGCACCAGCCCAGCGCTTAGCCTGTCTGGCTCTGCCAGGCAGTTAGGCGCAACAGTCTTATTTATTACCTTGTAAACCCTGAATCCTTCCTGCTCTTTTCTGAGGTTATTCCTGAAGCACATTTCTTTGTTTTTTGTTTTGTTTTTTTGAGACAGGGTCTCACTACATAGTTGAGACTGACCTGGAACTCACTATGTAGCCCAGGCTGGTTTCGAACTCACAGTGATCCTCCTGCCTCAGCCTGCCCAGTGCTGGGATTACAGGCATGCACCACCACGCCCGGCTGAAGCACATTTCTTTAAGCATGCCCAATTCCACTCAGAACAAAATAGGAAATTTATTTAAAGGAAGTTATCATCCTTTCCTTCTAGGTGTCTGAAAAGTGGGAACACTGGAGTGCTCAGTTTGCCCTTTAGAGCATTTTTGTTGGGGGTGGACCTGAGGGCTTTGGTTGTTTTTAATTGTTTATTGTCACAGATCACCATCTTTCCTGGGCCCGGTTCCTTCCATGGCCGTCACTGTGGCTTTTGTTGCAGATTTGCCACAGTCTCCTCCAGGTTGCTACCTGTGGTGGGTCGGCGTTGGCAAACCCACAGCCAGGTCCCTTTCCTTCTGACCCGACTTCCTGCCCTGCTGGCCTGGCAGCAGCTCCCAGGCATGAGCAGGTGTGAGCCCCTTGCCCAATGCTTGTAGTCTCAGCACCTGTCCACATGACACTTGGTGGTCATAGAGAGATTAGTCATCAAGGTCCCATGGCAAGACCTGGTCAGTAAACAGCACCTTGGCAGGTGACCGGCATTAGCACTACCTGTACTGGGTCAGATCTGTCAACCCTGTCTCTCCTAGTGCACTGCCCTGAGAAGTGCCTCACTTCTAGAGTGTTTTTTTGTTTTGTTTTGTTTTACCAAATGCACCATCAAAATTTATTCACAAAGAAGCAGCCAACAAATGCAAAATGAGAGACATGGTAAAAAGTAGTGACCAGAACTCCCCATGGGGGTCAGAGTTATCCAAAGCAAAAGGAGACTGGGGGACTGTCCCCAAGCAGAGGAGAAGTAGCCACCAAGTGAGCTGTGGGGTCCCAGATCGGATCCTGGACCGGAGGAAGAATTGCTGTGGACAGGGCAAAGTGTGAGTGGAGGGGACAGAGGCACTTATGGTGCTGTCACTGCCCACTCCCTGCACCCTCATGCTGTGTTCCCTAAGGTGGAAACTTTGGAGGTGATGGGTGACGGGTCCTGGCATCTTGTCCACATCAGAGTATGGAGAAAAGTTTCCAGGTGTTGGAGTCAGAAAGGTGTTATTTGGATTTAAATCTAGTGGCTGTTAGCCATGTGACCTGAGGCCACTCCCGTTACCTGCTGAGCCTGCCTTTCCTGAACAGTGCCCACGTCCTGGTGCTACACGATAATGAACAAAGTTCTGCTTTAAGCCCATAGCCCTTCTCCTTGCCCCTTCCCCTGTTGTAAACTATCGGTGCCACACACACACACACGCACGCACGCACCCACGCGCGCATTTGCTCTATGACCATCTCCAGCAGTATTTCTAGAAATCTGCATGTACAGTTGCCTCCAAGGTCAGAATCAATGGTCTTGAGCCAGGAATTTAGCTTGGTGGCACTGTGCCTACCTTGCAAGTGCAAGATCTTGAGTTTGATCCCTGGTGCTGCACACACACAAAAGAATCAATGGTCTTGTAGTTGAGAAACTCTCTGGCTCTCACTGAATGAAGTCTGTGAGATGGGTTTGAACCCTGGCCCATCCTAGCTTCTTCCAGCTCTGGCTTCCTTTAGAATTCCAGCCCCTGCCATGCAAGAGCAGGAACAGCAGCCCCGTGGAGTGCTTAGTTGAGGTACAGGCTCTCAGGTCCCATCTCAGACCCAGACACTCAGAATCTGCAGTTCTCCTGGCTCCCACCTGATTTGTGACTTGCCTGAGAAGTGAGTTTACAGACCATAGTCAGCTGGCTCCAAGGCAGGGCAGCATGGCAGAGGAGAAACAGTCCATAGCACAGCAGACAGGAAACAGCAAGCCTCCCTTTTCTTCTTTATCCAAACTACAAGTTTATTGGTTGGTGCCACTCACATGCAGCCACACCCAGAACCACACTAATCCAGTGGACTGATCCAGTTATTGCACATCCATAATCCATATTCACACATCCTCAATCTGGCCACTTCCAAAAAGCCCCACTGGAATTGATTCATAAAAGGGTTAGAAAGATGCCATTAAGGTCCCCTTGTTGCTTTTGCTGTCTCCTGGCCTCCATGAACTGCTTCTCCTCCGCAATGCCCCTCTGCCATGCCACCCTGCCTTGGAGCCAGACGATTATAGAATGAAACTCTACAAACCATGAGCCAAGTAAACCTTTCCTCCTTTAACTTGTGGGTTTTAGGTATTTTGTCTCAGCAACAGAAAAGTAATTAAGACACTAGGTATCTGCTACACCTTTCCAAGCTAAAAATACTCCTGCGACGCAGTGGTTCCCTGCCACTCAGCAATTCCAAGGATGACCCTCTAGGGTACTGGGGACAGGAAGGAGGTACACGCAAAACAGCAGCCACATTGGGCCCTGCAGCCTAGTGAGCCCCACCTGCCAGCCTTGGGATGCCCAGTCTCTTTCAGGAACTCAAGATGCAGCCAGCCCTGAGTCTCATAGTGAGGCACTGACCTTGGCCCAGGGTTCCCCTGTGAGACTACCCCTTTTATCCAGGCTACTTAGGTTGGGTAGCATTCACACCTTTAATCCTAGTGCCCTTGAACCTTGCATTGCCCCATGATTCAATTCCAGTGTCACATACTGCAGAGGCAGCTACCTCTGAAAAAGCCCCACCCACCTATGAGCACATGAGGCTTTGGGGGACATCTGGACACAGCCATAACACCTATTGATGACCTCTTGGATACAGACATTGGGCTCCATCCTTGTGTCGTAGGAATGAGGCAGTCCTGGCTTCTGCCCTCCACAACTTGGTGTGAGACCCTCCTGTGCTTGGCTGGAGCCACAGTCCAAGGCTAGCTATGTGTAAAGCCAGGGCAGTGACCCTGCCATTCCCAACCTTCACTACATCCTATGTGTGCAGGTGACTGTCCTGCACCCACAGCCTCCTGATTCTCAGGGAAGAGGTCAGTGTATGGAGTGTTGGCTCTCGAGGCAGGTGAAATAGGCAGAAGTGATAGAACAAGCATGTCACCTTTCATCCTTAACAAGGCCCTGGGGGTGGCAGTGGTATGGGCTCCTTGCCTCTCACTCCCTTCTATATCCTTGGGATTCTCTTCACAGAATGTAGCCATTTATTATTGGTATAAATAATTTAATTTAAAAGAGGCACAATAGGACAGACTGTCCAGGTACTCATCTGCTTTCAAACTGAGTCATATGGAAGTCACCACTGCCTGACTGTTTTGTGGGGAGGAAGTCCAATCTGGACGTTTTACACGGAGGTGGCCCATGAGATGTTTTGGCCTCCCCTGAGCTCTTCAGGGTCTAACTTTCCTTGCCTGTGCAGTGCTCTGGTTTGGGTCCCAGTACCATGTCAGAAAGGATGAAAGCATGTTCCTAAGGGTGGTCTAGAAAACTGAGGAGGAGATTACAGTGTGGTGTGTGCTTCTCTTCCCCCAAATGAAGTGGCATTACATTTTGGATTATGGATTTAACTTTGGGAGGTGATAAGCATTTCTCCTGTCAGCAGCCTATTTTGTCCAGGGATGTGGAGTGGGCTGACAAGTGAACCAGGCTATGGCTATTTTTAAGGTTCTAGTGCCTCAGCAGGGTGGTGCTTTCTGCATAGAAGGGACAAAGGCAGCAAAGAGTGGCCCGAACAAAAATCCTTCGTATCTTTCTCCTGCACTCTGGGATAATGGTGCCACTGACCTAAATGAGGGCAGGAATCTGCGTAGTACCATGAGCTCCTGCTGCCAGGACAGCAGGATTGAGGCCATTCCGTCTTCCACTCTCTGTGCAGTCAGGCCGCAGTGACTGAAGGCCCCTATCCTTGCCAGCCAGATGCCCACAGAAGGCTAAGGGACCCAGGGCTCAGTCCCTGGCCAGAGAACTGGCCAAGAACTAGCACTTTATCATAAGAATCCCAAGCAGTGAGAGAGCCTCTGTGGGTACCAGGGCTGGGTCATAGAGAACGGTGCTTGGCAGACAGTCTACACCCATGCTGTCCAGGCAAACAGTGAGGGAGCCCTGTGTTCATTTGGAAAACTTTCTAGGAGCCCTTCTTTAAAATATCAGGAGAAACCAGTGACAGTAATTTTAATATTTTTTATTTCACCCAGTGCATCCAAAGTACAAACGTTTATGCACTCAATTAATGTAAGAATTATTAAGGAAATGTTTTACACTACTTTTATGGACCCTTTTGGAATCCTGTGTATTTTACTCAAGTTGATAGTTTGTCTCACATTCACCTGCTGCATTTCGAATGCCCAGGTCCACATGTGGGGCTGGTGGCTGCGGGGTCACTCAGAGCGAGTGTACAGCCCTCATCCCGGGGCACCATGAAGGGTGAGGAAGGAAGGAGCTAAGGATGTGGCTGGGGCTATGGAATCACACATTATTTGATACAGGGTCTTTACAATATTCATCTGTCCTTTTAAAAAGCTTTAAACCATAACTAAGCTATAGCTAATAATAATTATTTACATTTTCATAGGAACTGCAAGCTACAGTATGTTTCTCCCCGAGAGCTCCCGGCAGGCAGGCAGTCCCTGTTCCTTTATCCACGGTCCCCTGCTGACTCATGTCCATATCTGCACTACGGTTCCCAGAGGGCAGTGGAAGAGAAAATATCATCACGCCAGCACCTTCAGATTTGTAGTGGGAATACAGGCAGGGCTAGGGATGCAAGAAAAAGGCTTCATCTGCCGAAAGCGGGCCGAAAAGAGGCTCTGGCAGTGAGTGGGGTGGTGAGTATTCCCATAGAAGAGGCAGAGGAAGGGGCTTTCCTAGGCAGGGGTGTTGGGACAAGAAATTCTGAGCCCAAACATCCATTTTCCTTGTCTTCCCCTGACCTTCCTTCTTTCAGTACCGGAACTGAACCCAGGACTTTTGTACTCAATGAACTACATCGCCAGCCATTTTTTTTTTTTTTTTT
>NW_022900929.1:8341452-8357479 GCF_012274545.1 Fukomys damarensis
TTTTTTTTTTTTTTTTTTTTAATGTTTTACTTTGAGACAAGTTCTTGCTAAGTTGCCCAGGCTCCCCTTGAACTTGTGATCTTCCTGGAATGCTTGGAATGACAGGCTTGTGCCATCACACCCAGCTGCATGTCAGTTTTTCAAGACAGGTTGGACCACCTGCTTGAGACAGGTGTTCACAGGAGGAGGTCAGGTGCCTGGGACCCTGGGACAGCTCTTCATCTGCCAAAGAGGGAGGTACCTGGGGAATGGTCCTCAGGACGGGGATGGGTGGAAGGGGCTAATCCAGCAGCCTCAATTCCAGGGCCTTTTCCTGCCTGAAGCCCCTAGTTTGTATTGTTTTTGATAAATCCAAAATAAGAATATTTTGCATACAACTCTGTGGTGGTGTCATGTGAAGTTCTGCAGGAGTGTATGCATTAATAGCTATTTAGGATGTGCTGCTCCAGGATTCTTGGACCACTCTGGGGCTGTTCCACACCCCAGCTGCATGAGCTTCTCATCTGGAAGCTGCAGGTTTTAATGTGCAGGCTGGGAGCTGAGCTCGTGCCTTCTTTCCACACAAGGCTGATGGCCACCACTGGGGAGAGTAGCCACAGCATCCTCTGAGGCCCAACTGCCCTCCCCCGCACTCAGCAGTTTTTATTTCTATCTTATCAGCATGTTCCTCCTTTTGAAGTGTGAATCCTAGTGACCAGAATGAGCTGTCTGCCTGGCCCAGGGCGAGCAGGGCCAGGTTACCGGAGTTCGCCGGGTACCCCTGGCCGGGGCAGCAGAGACTCAGCTCTCCTATGGCTACTGGGGGCCATGCAAACTGCCAAGTTCCCCAGCCAGGAGACTTCGTGCTAAAAATAACCTGGGGCCCTCATGCCTTCCCCCTCTGGAAGGCACCCTGTTCATACCAGCACATTCAAAGGATAAGTGTAGTTTGCACAAGTTGAATATTAGGAATGCAGAATTAGCCTGCATATGGGGTGCAGCTCAGTAAGGACCACTCACAGCATGTGGGAGGCCCTGAGTTCCATCCCTAGCATTGCAAAACAGGAAAAAGCCTGTGTACCTCTCCTTGTCAGACTCATAAGATTCAGGCCCCCTGACATGGACCCTGCCTCTGTGTGTGGGTGCGTGGATGCATGTGCATGTGTGTGTGTGTGCGTGTGTGTGTGTCTGCTGAGGTCACATCTGTGCTGACATTGGGACAGGATGGTGACTGGCACTGGCCTGCACCTTCCCTGAATGGAGAGGTCAGTGGTGGCAGCTCCCTTGTTTCAGGGGAGGATGAGGCAGACCTTTAGAAATAGGAAAGCAACATCTATTTTTCTACAAAACTGGAAAAAATGAAACTGGTTCTACAAGAATGTACAGCAAATAAAACATGTGAAGCAGTGTTGATTCTTTAAAAAAAACAAGCAAACAGGAAAGCAGCTGGCCCCACCCTACCGCTCTGCTGCTGAGGCCTGAGCTCCTGATTCAGTGGGAAGGAGACTCTTTGTGGGCTGCCACACTGTGCTGTGTGCCCTTCCTGGGGCAGCCCGTGAGTCCTGTGCAAATGTCCTGTGAGCTTTTCCTCCTGAGATGGAGTATTCCCTGAGGCAGAGGTTGCCTTAGTACGGTCCCTAGGCTAGTAAAGGAGCATCTCCAGGAGGGGAGCTTGTTAGGAACACATATTTTTAGGCTCTATCCAGATTTTTTGTTTTTTGAGACAGGGTCTTACTATGTAGTTCAGGCTAGCCTTGAATGCACTATGTAGCCCAGGCAGTCCTCCTGCCTCAGCCTCCTGAGTGCTAAGATTACAGGCATGGATCACCATGCCTGGCTTTCTGGGATGTTTTAACAACCCCCTCTACACCATAGGTGCCCTGCTGCATAGTAAGTCTTGGGGTCTACCATAGAGAGGGCAAGGCCCAGATGTATGGCCTGGGCCAGTTGGGCAGCCTCAGTGTGCCTCATTGCTGTCTTGTGTAGACTGGGTGTGATAAGATTATCCACCTTGCAGGATCACCTGGGTCTTAGGTTAAAACTGACAACAAACTGGGCCTGGTGGCACACACCTGTAATCCCAACACTCTGGGAGGCTGAGAAAGGATTGCAAGCTTGAGCCCAGGCTGGGCAACTTTGTGACTTAGCAAGACCCTGTATCATAATGAAAAATGAAAAGGGCTGGGGATGTAGCTCAGCTCAGAGGCCCTGAGTTCAATCCCCAGCACCACAAAACAGCTAGACAAGGAGAAAAGACTCTCAACAGTGCTGCCCTATGGTGGGCAGGTAGCTCTACTCCAGGCCCATTGGACCTCAAGGCTGTGCACTCTACATTATGCTGACGATTCTTCAGTATCCCCACTCATGGGGCTGTTAAGGCATCCAGTCCTGCAGAAAAAAATGCACAGCTCTTGTTTGTGTTCAGGGGCTGCTCAGGGAAGGATCTCGCAGCTGAGTCAAGGCTTGGCTCTTGGTGCCCTTCCTGATGGGGGCCCCTGTGGATGCACAGAGTATGGAGTGTCATCCCTTCCTGCTGTCAGCTGCTGTCTGCTTAGCATGGACCCTGATCCCTTCCTGATCTGGGTTTCCTAAAGGCTGCTGGGATTCATTCCTGAGCATCACAGACCAGAGGTGTAGCCAGGCAGTCAGTGGTAGATGGCACATGACTTGTGGTGGTCCCTAGCCTGTCTTTAATATGCCTCCTGGCCCTGCCTGCACCATCTCGTGTGGGACTTGGTGTTGCCTGCAGCCACCATAAGGGACTGGTGGGGAGTCTGGGTGTTGGAATCCTGGCCACACATCTTTCCATCTCATCATGAGTTCTAGGAGCTAGGAGCCCTGTTGTGCCAATATGGAAAGCAAGGCTTTGAGAGTCACTCATGCAGTGCCAGCCCATTGGCATTGGCTGTGTCCCAGCAGGTGAAGCTCTGTCTGGTGGCAGCCTGGTCTCCGCATGCAGCCTGAAGCCAGAGTGGGGCTGATCTGCCTCCTGGGTGCTGTCTTCCATCTTGGCTGCTTTGCTCCTGTGGCCCAGTGCTGCTCTGCCAGCCTTCCTCTGTCTCTCAAAGGCAGCAGGGTCTAGGGGAAGACGAGCCATATCCTGCCCTCCCCTCTGGCATGGCAGCTGTATCCCTGTGTCCTGGTGGAGGAAGTGGTCGGTTCCAAGACTCCAGCGGGAGAGAATAGGCAAGGAGGGAAGTTGGACTCCGGGTCATCGAAGGTGGCTTCTTAAGGCCCCCTCCTGATGGCCCAGCCCTGTTCACTGTGCATCCCTCTGCTAGGAGGGGCTGGGGCCGAGAATAAGCAGGCTCCTTTGCCTTATTTCCTGTGTTCCACCTGCTCCACCCAGAGTTGTCCTGGTGGCCCCTGGTGTTGTAAGTCTGTCTAGCACCACCCTTCCAGCCACCATCCCAGCACCATCTTCTTCTCAACACACCATTTCTGACATCACTCTCAGATCCCTTTCATTCCCAGTCCCCTCTGGTGGCCTCATCCTCGAGGCTGAATCGATCCCCATGGAGTCCTAATGAACACCCTGAGCTCCTGGCCCACCTGCCCACACCACGAGGCCCCTCCTCTCCATCCTGTCTTGTAACCGCTTCACACTTGCTCACGTGGTGAGAGCTTGGCTTTGCTTTCTTCCCAGGATCTGGTTGGATGGCCTGAGCAGGCTCTGGGGGCCTTGTCTGCCCTGTTGTTCCACACCTCCTGGTCAGGTGCCCTGCTGGGTGAAGTCACACTTGGTACTATCTTCCTGATGGTGGGACAAGTTTCTCCCACCTTTGCCGAGAGCTCTGCGTCCCCCACATGGGGTTCCAGAGGCAGGCAGTCCTCAGGATGTTTCTGAAGGACCTCTGGGCACCATTCTTGGGAGGTGCCCCGGGGTCTCTGGGGAAGATAGGACCTCTGTTCGGCTGGTTCCCTTGTCCACAATGTCAGAGGAGCTGCAGGGGTCCTTAGGCAGACCTCACTGCCCTGTGGATTGCTGTCATTATCGTTCTGTGGCCCTAGAGCTGCAGCTCTGACCCTGTGTTCTGGGGCCATTGTGACAGCACTGCAGACAGGAGCTGGAACAATGCAAGTTCCTTCCCCTTGGGTCTGGAGGTTGAGCTGAGCCCTGGGCAGGGTTCCTCATGTCTGGGGAGGCTGCCCCTCCTCCCTGCCCCATGCGGTCTTTCCTCAGTACTCTGTGTCCATTTTCACTTCTAAGGACAGAAGGCATATTGGATTCGGTCTACTAATGGCCTCGTTTTAACTTAATTACTGCTTTAAAGACCCTCTCTCCATATTGCATGGTTTCTCTTAGATGAGAAACCTAAAATATAAATGATGGAAAGATGGTAGGAAACAAGAAGGCAAGCTTCTTGGGGATGGGGGTTGGAGCGGGGTAAGGGGATTGAAAATGATGGAGAATGCACCAATTCCCCAAATGAATGTGATCGCAGACATTCACTAAGAAGAGAAAAGAGACCTTTTCTCCAAATTCATGACAAGGTTAGGACTTAATACAGACATTGTCCAGGGACACAGTTCATTCAACTCCTGACGCCTGGCTAAGAGTCGTGTGCCTAAGTCTTTGGGGAAAGGGCACCTCAAGAAGGCTATGCTCAAGCTGAGGGCAGAAGGGGACCCCCAAAGCGGAGGAGGAGTGAGGAGGTGCTGAGGCAGGGGAGGGAGGGCAGAGCACCGAGCCAGCCCTCAGATAAACGCACAGCAAACATTTCTTGTTCAGTGTTTCTTCCTCCACTGAGAAAGGGGGCAGGCAGAAGCCCAGTTTACTGCTGCAGTCTCTGTGCCTGGTAGCTCTGTAAGTGTTTGTTGGGCTAATACATGAAAGCATGAGAGGAAAGCATACATATGCAGTCATTAAAATAGCAGTTTGTGGTTGAGTAGAGACAGATGAAAGGGACAGAATAATATTTCAAGTGCCAATCCCGGCATTTATGAGAAGCTAATAAATGGTGGCAGGGCCTCATGAGTCCGTAGGGAGAAGGAGTGGACAATTCCATCCATGACCAATGCAAAGTAATTAGATCCTTCCCTCACACCGTGTGTGAAAACTTCTGACCAGACACTTCAAATTAAACCCTCAGAAGAAACTAAGAAAACAAATGGGATGCCTTCTTTTCTACGGCTGAACTGGTTTTTAAAACACAAAACCATGAGAAAAATATCAGAAAGAATAAAGAGCAATGGATTGGGCTGCTTTTTAAGATGAACTTCTGTGCGTCGCAAGTATCAGAAAGAAACTGTGAAGTCAGTTTATAAAAATGTGCCTCAAGCGACAGAAAAGAAATTTAAAGCCTTTAATATAGATATTACTTATGTAATAGAGAGAGAGGAAACCATTTATACCTTGATAGAAAAATAGCCAAAGGAAAGATGTAAATCACCCAGGGAAGAAAGAAATACAAGCAGCCAAGGCATGTAGGAGAAATGTTTAAGTTGTTGCTAACTGAGAAATGCAAAGGAAACTGGGACCTCTTTGTCTATTAGGTAACCCAGTAGGGTTATGTTAAGAAAGCCACTTTCCTGGGCCTGTGATTTAGCTAGTGGTGCTGTTGCCTGCCTCGCTCAAGGTCCTGAGTTCGATCGTGGGTACCAAACGAAACAAAACAAAACAAAAAATCCGAAAGCTACTTTCCGAAACTGCTTGTACAAGATAGCCGGAAGTGGTTTCTCTGGTTTAAAGAGGTTTAACTATGTACAAGAGAGTAAGTGCAACTCCAGAAATCCAGCTTAAGGAAATAGCGAAAACACACCCAGTATTTTTGCAGATATCCATTAATCATAACTCAAGAAAATGTGTAAAAAAAAAAAATCTAAATACCCAGCAGAAGAGAAAGTAGTGAATTATGGTAGAAACACATAGGAAACATCATATCACCATTAAAGATAAACTTTTAAAGAACAGTGGATGCAACAGTTTTTAAACTTTATTGCACTGTGCTAGGTAATGCCCTGTGGGCTAACTCGAGTCACAGAACCGCGCCAGACTTGCTGGGCATGGAAGGGCTGACGGTATCACCATGAACTATACATGGTGTTGGCAGTGTGGCTGCAGTTCATGGACACAGGATGCCCAGAGACATGCAGATATGTGCAGACCTACCAGTGTGTTATCAGTGCTTAACCTTCAACTCACTCTGTGTGTTTTCACATTTTTCTGAAATGGGGAAATCGTGAGGATGTATTTCCGCCTCACAGTGAAAAGAATGTCTTGAATTCTTGTATGGGTCTGGATCTGGAGGACTTACTATATGATCCCAGAGTCAGGAGGCTGTGGGGTGGGTGAAAATAACTGGCGGTGAGTGGTTTTTTAGGTGTGGTTATACGGTGAGGAGTGGGTGGGCTCAAGAATAATGCGGCCTTGCTTGGAGGGGGAGAGGGCATGGAGTGACTACTCAGAAAGTCTTATGTCATGGGCAGAGTTCTGAAGCCACACTGTAGCATCCTGGCTGGAGGTCAGCGAGTGTTACTAATACAGAGCTGGGGTTCCAAGGAGAAGGGAGAGGGCACTGGAGAGATCTAGGATTTGAATCACTGGGGGTCATTGTGCTAGAGAACTTGATTGGTAGGAGTAGCATGGGAAGTAGAAGGAGGACAGAGGATCGGCACTTGAATTCACCCACTTTTATGGCCAGAGTAGGAAAGATTGCAGGTCTGTGTCAGTCAAGGACACCGTGGATCAAGGACACTGTTGACACTGTGTCCTTGTGACTTCACTCCCAATTCCTTTTCCATCCCCAGCCCTAGGCAGGCCCCAGCATGTGGGATCTGAGCTTCCCCAGCTTCTCATTGGCTTTCCATGACCACGTGTGTAATAGATTGTGGGTGGGTGAGTTTTTGGTACCAGCCCTTCAGCTCTGGGAGAGCAGGGCCAGGCGCTATCTGTTCTCTTAGTGATCCCTTGTGTCCAACCCAGCATGGCCTGGGTTTCCTGGGAGGGTGGGAGCACACAGCCAGTAAGCCAGGGAAGGAAGATGGATAGGAGGAGGATTCTGGAGCGTTGGAAGAAGGATGCAGGCAGCGGTGCTAATCCGTGACTAGGTCTCAAAAGAGGAAAGCAGGTCCTGGGGCAAAGGAATGCTGCCGGTCTTTTGGGAGCACAGGTATCCTGTTTGGTCTCAAAAACAAGGAGCAGAAGCTCTTCTGAGTTGGAGGGACCACAAAGAGGATGGAATGATCCTAGGGGGAGAAGGCGGTCACAGAACAAAGTGGACATTGTGGCTTGAGGTCACCTGGATTGACAGCTCTCAGGTGGTGATTTGTAACTCTGCAGCGGATCCACAGGAATTGCATGTCCTGTGTGAGAAATGAAATTGTGCCATCTAGTCCTATACCATCCTCCCCCCAAATCCACTGGGTGTCCCCCAGAGAGCTGGGCAGTGCTGCTCTCCCCTCTAGCATGGCTGCTAAGGGACTTCCTGTCAGATTGTAGCAAGTGAATTGAAAGTGGTATCAGTAGTTTGTTATACCTGAATTCAGTGAGTCTCAAAGTACTCCGTGACTTAGCATCCACACCCTCTGGGGACTTGTTAGAATGTAGATTCTCAGGCTACACCTGGGACTTGCTTAAGATGACAACTCTGGATGTGTGCCCATCAGGCAGTTTTAAGGCCCCTCTGCAAGGAGCATTCACTAAGCCTGAAGAACTAGTGTCCTACTTCAGAAGCCTGTTGTAGGGGTGCATACCTATAATTCCAGCACTCTGAAAGGCTGGGTCAGAAGGTTAGCCAAATTTGAGTCCAGCTTGAGCAACTTGGTGACTTAGCAAGGTCATGTCTCAAAAAGAAGGGCTGGGGATGTAGCTCAGTGTGAGGTCCTAGGGGAAGGAAAAGCAACCAAAAAAAGCTTGCTCTGGCTGCCAAGAAGTCAGGACCTTCCAGCAGGCGGGAATGTTCCCTGCCAATCTTTTGAAGTCATCTGTGGGAAGCCAGTTCTGGAATTCCCTGAGCTGGGAGAATTAGGCCCCTGACAAGTGACGGGATCCTCCAGGTTCCAGGCAGCTCACCTGGCTTGGCTGTCATCTGTACACAGGTTCTGGGCCAGCAGGGGACCTAACCCAGTCCCCAGAATGTGCTGTGTTGAACTGCAAGGATCAGAGGGCCTGAACTGCAGGCTGCCTGCACATAAGCTTTCACACAAAGGGGCTGGATTCACAGCAGTGCCATCTGGGACCTGTGGCTTTGAACACACTGAACTGTTGCCCCTAATGAAAACCAGGCCCCAACCCCCAGCTACTACCTTCCCTGTGACTGCACCCTACCAGGTCATTGGCCCCTAAATGCACTTTGGGGCTCCCCAGGAGATGAGAGCCAGCTTGCAGGGGCCAAGACTGTGAAAGGTCTTCACTCCTAGTTGCCAGAGGTGGGTACTGATCATTGAGGGTTTTCTTTTTTGCAAGGCAGGGGTACAGAGAGCCAGAACCCAGTCAGACACCCTTTTCTGAGGCTGACTCCAGAGACCGGAGGCTGGAGTTTCACAGGCAGCCACCAGTGCACAGTAGGAATGCTTGTCCCCCAAGTGGGTTACCTGCTCGCATGTGGAAAGCAGTCTCCTCTTGTGTTGTGTTGGGGGCCTCCCTGGCTGGGCTCTTTTGCTCTGCATTGTGGAGCCAGCATGTAGTCAGCTCCTGGAGACAGGGGCTGTCTCTACCCCATGTCGCAGGCTAGAGCCTTAAGTGCCCGTCAGGTCTTAGGAGCTCTCCTTCCCCTTTGTGGAGCTCCCGGGCTTCCCTGCTTACCACAGCCTTGTGTCCAGTGCCGCTCCATCCCTGCACACTTTGCACACTGGTACAGCCCCATTTTATTTGCTTGCTGCCACAGGCTCACAGAGGCCAGGCAGCCCGGCTTCCTGGTTAGCTACACAGATGGCTTTGAGCCAATGAGCAGATCCTTCCAGATCCTGCCTGAGACCCCACCAATGTGGAGGCATCCCTCAGACTTAATCCTGCTGGGATGCCAGCAAAGCTATTGGGCCAAAAGTATTGACAGTAGCTTCTCACTAAGAACCTTTGGAAAATCTAAAAAGCCCAGAGTACCATATTCCCGTGTCCAGAGAGATCTATCTGTCCAGTTCTCTCCCTCCAGGAGAGGAGGGAAAGGGGAAGGCCTGAGAGTGCGCTCAGTCACCCCGGCAGGGCTACCTCAGTGGGCCTCCCCTGTGGCTCCTGGAGGTGGAGATGGTTCCTTCCTCCACCGTTACTCACTGGTTCTGATGACAGAATTGAAAAAGGACCAGTAAATTGTGCAGTGTCCCTAGTGACCAAGTGCATGTAAGTGTAAACTGTGTGACACTTGGGGGGGGGCAGGTGAGTTTAAAGCCACCAGGGTAGGAAAGTGAGCTGCACAGCAACTAGAGGAGCTCTCGGTGCAAGGCAGTTTTTCAGTTCTTAAAAACCTTAAAAAAACAAACAAACAAACAAAAACCAAACCACAAATAGCATAGACATAGAGCTCCTGGGAATTTATTGTTGGAAACAAAGTTGCACAGAAAACAGTGTGTTGAAAGTTTTCACTAAGATGATGATTAGAAACAATGAAAAATTGGAAACGACCCAGCTCCCCCCTTTTATTTTTTAGTTTTTAAATCATCTTAAATTTTTCTTGGTACATGTGCATAACACAATGTAATTCTCTTTACTTTCTCTTTATCCCCTCCCTCCTCTCTCCCCCATCTAATCCAGCTTATTAAATTTCCTTCCTTATCTAAATATTTGTGTATATCTCCATTAAGATCACATACTTAATGATATCGGGTCATACATCCCTTAATAACGACAGTAATTTGCAGCGTTACTTGACATTTTTTAAATAACAGAAAATAGCCTATACAATATGATTAGAATGTTATAAAATGTATATATCCATTTTTGAAAGATCTAGGGTATATGTCAAGACCTTAATGGCAATTACTAGGTAGCAAGATCATGGTTGATGTTTTTTTTTTTCCTGCATTTTCTAAATTTTCTGCAAAAAAATATACATTTTATAGATGCTTTATCTGAAAGTAAATAAAAGGTTTCTGTGAAATAGGACCCTGTAACCACTGCTTCAGATAGCTCCCTGTGCATAACCGGTGCATGTGATACGCAGGGTTGAAGGTTTGCCTTTTGTTGATTAATGAGGCCTTTGCCTGGGACATGACCCAGGGGTGAATTTTGTCTGGTTTTAAAGGAAGCGAAACCTCACGGAGAGGTGAAAGGTCAGCTTTGAAAGCCAGATGAAGAATTTTGGCAGGAGCATAAATTTGGAGCCACAGACCCTGTATTGTATCAGATAATTTTCTAATTTCCGGGAACTTTGAAAGAGGAAATTTCTTTTTCACTTCTCTGGCCTGTTAATCACTCTTCCTCTTTCCCAGAAAAATAAAGTGAGTAGCAGAGTTCTTAAGCAGAGACAGTGCGCAGCTGGAAAAAGTAGTAGTGAGCGCAGCTGGCCATAGAGGACACCAGGCCTTGGCAGTGCTAAGGAATTAACCCAGAGCCTTTGCACTGAGCTACATTCCTAACCTTTTTCTTATTTATTTATTTATTTTATTCTGAGAAAGAGTCTCCTCCCTAAGTTGCCCAGGCTGGGCTCCAACTTGTGATCCCTCTGCCTCAGCCTCCCAGGGTTCTCGGGTTATAGGTATGGGTTACCAGGCCCAGCTGGTCCATTTCCTTCTCAAGTGCAGAGTGTGGAGCCATCGTTGCCCTGAGTCCTGTGTGAAAATGCATTAAGCACCCTTCCTGCCTAAAAGATGTGGCCAGATCTAGAGCTGGGCGATAGAAGTAACCAGTTCATTGTTCCCCAGTAGACAAGGCCAGGAAGCTGTGCAGGCAAGAGTGGTGACGCTGACGTTGTCCAGAGTCAGCTGAGCAGAGCTCACCACTGCTCCTGGAGGTTTGAGGGCTGGAGTCTGGCAGTGGGCAGGAAGCGGCTCCTAGGAAGATGGGTGGAAGTGCCTGGGCCAGCTTCCTGTGGCATCAGAAGCCAGAGCCCTGCCCCAGTGCACTGAGATGGGTCCCCACCAGCATGGAGGAGTGTGTGATGAGACACACATGTGACACAGTGCTGGGCATGGCATCTATATGGCGGGTCTGTGGGTGTTCCGGGTTTGGTTCCAGGAACTTTCCTGTAGGGTTGAAAATTGTCATACTTAAAATGTTGGGAATGCAAAGAGAAGCTAGCCAGCAAAACCTAAATTCATAAAACTTTATAAAACAGGTAATCCCCTGTGAATTCCCAAATGCAAAAGTAAGAACTGAGAAAACTCAAGACCCCTAATGATTGAGCTGCTACTATGCAGGGTGCTACAGAAGATGCAGGAACACAGCCGGACAGGGGAGCGGGAAGGCAGCAGCCTTCACCTGTCCCCAGGCAATGTGGTGGGCAATCAGGCACCATCCCCACAGGAGACACAGAGCCCACTTTGATCTCTTTGTTTCCTTCCCCTCCCCAGGGAAAGCCAAAGAGAGACTTGGGGAGAGCAACTGGAGAAGGAGGGTGGTACAAATTGCCAAGATAATTTGTGTGCGGACACTGGGCTGCTTCTTGGGAGAAATTGCACTGCCATGTTAAGGAGGAAAGTCCTAGACATCCCCACGTCCCTCAGAGCAGGAAGGCGAGTGGTGCTCACTTAGGGACAGCTGGACTGGGGCCGCATAGCCAGTTGGATTGAGCATGGCCAGACAGCACCTGCTAGAAGTTTGATGTGAGAAGGGGCGTTGGGCATGAAGGGAGGAGGTTCCTATAGAGTCCTAAGCCTCCTGTGAAGATTGGCTCTGCTCACTCTGAGTTGGCCCTGTAGCCTGTGTCTTTAAAGCAGAGCTAAAACCAGGCCTAGTGGCCCAGGCTGCTGCCGCAGAGAACCAGGCAGTGCTCGTGATGCGCGGGTGCTGTGTGGGAGGCAGAGGCTGAGCGAGACCCAGTGCTTTCTCCTTTCTCTTTCACCGTGATAGCAAACTGACAGCTAACCTGGACTCTAAAAGGAATAATCAGAGTAGCAATTGTTTTTTTTTTTCAATTTAAGGGAAGAGTTTCACTCTTCAGTTTAAAATGACCTGATGTTTAATTTCTTTTCAGCATTTTTTGTCTCATCTCCTGAAGTTGTGGCCCTGGCCTTTTGGTCAAGGGACTCACATTTTGAATGAACATTACACCTTTGGAAGATGTAAGAACCTGTCCTATCATACAGGTTGAGAATCGTTAGTCCGTAATGCAAAATGCTCCAACTTTTTTCTTTTTTTTGGCAGTACTAGGAATTGAACCCAGGGCCTTCACACTAAGCAGCAACAGCAGCTCTTTTCTTTTCATTTTTTTGAGACAGGATCTTGCTAAGTCACTAAGTTGTCCAGGCTGGGTTTGAATTTGGAATCCCCCTGACTCAGCCTCCCAGAGGCATGTACCACCATACCAGCTCAAAATCCCAAACTGAGCACTAATGTTGCAAGGAATATGCCAAAATCTGAACTCATGTGACAGGTTGTAACCAAAACACATAATAACAATATTTTATAAAGTGACCTTCAAGCTATGTGTATAAGGCATACATGAAACCTAAATGAGTTTCTTTTAGACTTGAGTCCCATTCCCAAGATATCTTATTGTATCTATGCAAATAGTCCAAAATTTAAAAAAAATAACAAACGCAAAATCTCAAATGCTTCTGGTCCCAAGCATTTCAGATAAGGAATATTCAATCTGTATATGTATTGCTTATTAACTGTGTCCAAATTCAGTTTTAAAGGATGAAGGAAAATAAAACCGTGTTGTCTGCTCAGCTCCAGAAAAGTTAAAACAAATTCTCTGTGTTTCTTTGAGGCAGAGTAGCTTGAGATGATCTGGAATTAAACTGCTAAATCTGACTGCAGTCGATTGTTCAGTAATGATGGCAGGAACACTGCAGGCCACAGCCTCACTGTTAAAACACCTGGCGCTTTCAACAGCAAACCCAGGACCCTTTTGAGCCTGCTGGCCAATCCCTTCGGACCTATTTTTTAAGTGTGTAAATACCACTTACCTGTTGTTAAACTCCTTTGATTTGGAAGAATGAAAGCCTTAAATTCTTCCCAGTTCTGATGAAGGTGAGAATTATTTATCTAATCGGTTTCAATTCAGAAGAATATTACTTGCCATCATTTATGGAGTACCAACTATGGTAATAAGTGTCATGCCATCAGATTCTCACAGTGAACCTATTAAATGAGTCATTGTGCTGAATTTACAAGGGAGAGAATCCCGTTTCTGCTTCTTGACGTCCCCATGGCCTGCTGGCCACACATGCACCTGTATACTCCGTCATCCACACCCTGACCCTTCCTTACTTTTCGTAAACTCATTGTTGTGAGACACATTATACCACTGTGTGATTTATTACTTGTTCCTTTTACAACATATAGAATAGAAGTGCTACATATTGTATAATTATTAGTTTGCTGCAGGTCCTTCTTGTCCTGTCTGTTGAAGCTACTATAATAAGACACCATAGACTGGGTGGTTTATGAACAACAGTAATTTATTTCTCACAGTTTGGGAGGCTGGGAAGCCCAAGATCAAGGTAACAACAGATTCAGTCCTTTGTTCATAGATGATACCTTCTAGCGGTGGCCTTGGGTGGTAGAAGGGGCAGGCAGATCTCTGGAGCATCTTGGGCATCTCTCAAAGACAGCATGGCTGGTTCCTTTGCAACAAAGTGATTGCTGCAGTAAAGTCCATCACACATTCCCCCCCTCAGGTGCATAGAAAATTTGTTTATACTATACTGTACCCTATGGAGTATGCAATAGCATTATGTTAAAAAATGTACAGACCTTAGTTTAAAAGTACTGTGTTGCTAAGAACAGGCTAATGAGCATCTGAGCCTTCACTGGGTTGTAATCCCTTTGTGAAAGGAGGGTCTCACCTCAATCTTGACACTGCTGATGGGCTGGGGCTGGTCCCTGTTCTTAAAATAAGATGGCAGTGCCACCTCGTCCTTTCACAGAAGGTTTCTCTGTGACAGGTGATGCTGTTTGGTAGTATTTTACTCGCAGGAGAACATCTCTCAAAATTGGAGTCGTTCCTACTTGTGCTAGTTGATTGTCCCAGTTGGCGCGTCCCTGGGAAGTCAGACCTTGCTTTTAGCTCAAGTGTTTCAGTAATGTGTATCTTATGCAGACAAACAAACAAAACATGGAATCGTTCTTCTCAACTCCCGCTGCTGCCTTGTCAGCCAAGGTTTTGTGACCTCTGGGGTGTCTACAGTAGTGTCCACCACATTGTCCCCAGGAGTCAGTGGAGTCCATCCCGAAGAACAAATTCCTTTGCTGCTCTGTGGAAAGCAACTCTTCATCGGCTGAAGTCCATCCTGAGATCAAAGCAATTCAGTCGCATCTCCAGCTCCTCTTCTGGTTCTAGTTCCCTTGCTGTTTCCATCACATAGGTGGCTGTTTGCTCCCCTGAAGTCTTGGACTCCCAAAGTCATCCGTGATGGTTGCAATCAACCCTTCCAAACTCTTGTCAGTGTTGACACTTTGATCTCCTCCTGAGAGTCACAGGTGTTCTCCGTGGCCTCTGGAGCGGTGAATCCTTTCCAGAGAGTTCTCACTCACATTGCCCGTGACTACCAGGGGAATCCCACTGAGAGCAGCCAACGCCTCACCAGTTGTGCATCTTTAGTAATAAACCCAGGTGTGGAAGTGACTCCTTGGTCTGAGGGCTACAGAATAGGTGCTGTGATAGCAGCTTGGGATCTGCATCACATTGTGCATCTCTTCTGGAGCCCTTGGGTGGCCAGAGACACTGTGGGTGAGTGGCTGTGTTGGAAAGGAATCATTTCTGGCTTGGGGAAGAGTCAGAAGTCACTCAGTGTCAAATCTGATGAATAAGTGGATGAGGACACCTCATAATATTTTTGCTGGACAGAAATCACTGTAAATATTTCAGTGGATCCAGGACATCAAAGCAGCCACAAAAAGACACAAAAGAGACTTCCATATTTGCTTCAGAAAGCAGCCACACTGATGAGATAAGTGTGTTTGAAGCAAAGAAGAGTCTTTGGGGGAGGAGTCACGGCAGTGTGACTTTTACTATAGTAATTTTTACAAACTTTTATTTGAACATTCACTGTGTTTTTTATCATACCTCATATTTATTGCATACCTTTGTATCTCATACCCCATCTTGTCAGTATAAAAGCAGCGGAAAGACAAAGTGCGGGAGTCCTCCCTCAGAGCAGCTGCCTGGAGTACTGATCCTCGTCCCCTTCTGGGTACAGTGTGTTCCAGAGGCCTAGGCATCTCCAGAATTGGGTGCTTACTCCCAGATGCTCTGTAGCCTTCATTCTCTGTCTGTGTCCCCAAGCCCCACAGACTGCATGGGGGCACGGCAGCTTGTCTCCATCATATCCCACTCTTCCTCACTGCCCACTATGCCTGCCCTTCCCACGCCACTTCCTGGTCCCTTCTGGACCTCATCGTGCCAGCTGCGCTCCAGCTGGGTGAGTTGTCACCCCCAAGCACCTGGCCTCAGCGAGGAGGCTTGCTTAGCAGAAACAGAATGGCACACATTCTGGGTGATCCCATTGTCACCCGTCTGACTTTGGAGCTTGCCCTTGAGGCTCTCTTTTTTTTTGAATGGTGTCTCAGCTGTCAGCGGTTTCTGTGTGTTTACCTTCCTTTTCCAAGCAGAGGCAGAAATGAAAGCCGCAGTTCACTACAGCTCCATCTGGGAACTCACCAGAGTATGCTGGGCAAGCTGCAGGCCATTGACAGTTGTGTCCCTTTGGCCAGCTCTCCTGGTCCCCACTGGAACTGGGGAGGTCCTCAGGAAGGCACCCTACCCCCAGGCATTCACCCAGGCAGCATGCTAGCTCTCTTCAGCTCTTTGAGGGGAAGGATGGCATTGTGTTCATTTTGTTCCCTGATGCATGGCACAGTTTCTAAAATACAGCAGCTCTTCAAGGTATGTTTCTGGAATTCTCAGAAGGAGGTGTGGGGGTGAATTGAAAATGATCTCCGTGCCGGGGGTTTAGCTCAGTGGTTCTGCCGCCTGCCTCGCAAGTGCAAGGTCCCAAGTTTGATCCC
>NW_022900929.1:8357629-8368645 GCF_012274545.1 Fukomys damarensis
GAAAGGAAAGGAAGGGAAGGGAAGGGAAGGGAAGGGAAGGGAAGGGAAGGGAAGGGAAAGGAGCTCTGAGATGCTCTGTCAGGCCCAGGAGTTAGATGGTGTCAATGGAGGATCTGCCACGTAGGTCTCTTGCTTCTTCCAATGTGTGAACTTTCCTGCTGGGGAGTACCTGATGAGCTAGAAGAATATGATACCGTAAACACTGAAATCGCACCATAGATTTGAAGAGTGTCCAGCACCAGTAGGAATGACATGAGGATAACTACATAATGGGGAACACCCCAGAATGTTCTCAAAGACGGCAGTTCGCAGGAGGATGAGGCACAGCTTGCAGAGAGAACCAGGGGAGCAGCAGCACCCAGTGACACCTACAGTTCCCCTTTTGAAACTCAAGCTCAGCAGATTTTGGTCTCTTATCATCTTCTCTCCCCGTACCCCTAAAGCTGTTGCGTTTTAGGTCCGGGTTTTAGTAAGGTGCAAGTGTCTCTAATTTTTCTGCCTTCCCCATCCCTGTTCCCGTTATTGCTATTTGACGTTGATTTTAGGGCAGATGCCAAATTGGTTTGGGGTCACATTCAGTGACAGCTGGCTGGATGTCAACAAGGATTCTGAAGTTGGATCAGAGTTTAGGGTAGAGAAGTTCCACAAATGGGGAGGGAGTAGAAAGAAGCAATATGCACACCAGGGGTTTGCCATCCCAGTCCTAGGGCACTATCGAACAGGGAGAGCAGAAAGTGGCGTCCTCCATCTTGTTACCTAAATAAGAATCAACTGAAGTTATTTTCATTTCACTTTCACCCAGAGCCTGAAACGGTAGGGTTTCGGATCATGTTCCACAGTGGTTTGAGCTCAGTATCTTGAGAGGAAGGGAGAGGTAAATATCCTAGCAGTGCTCCAACCTTCTCTCAAACCTGTTGATATCTGATATCTGATACTAAATCTTTCGTCCTAACCTTGGAAGAGGCAGGAGGAAAAGACTATTTAAAAAGTCCCTCCAACGTCAGTGCCTTCCAGGGGTTATTTCAGAGGTAATTTAAACTTCTGAAACCTGCGTTACAACTGCATCATCCTAATTTAGCATGCTGAATGGCTGAGTTGCCCTCAGGATCGGATAGCTAACCCGGAGTCTCGGATTTGTGCCTGGGGAATTGGAATGTGCTGAGGAACCGCCGGCGGCTTTGACCTGCCCCCAGGAGAATGTCCTCAGTGGCAGAGACTCCACCACACCCATAGCCAGCAGCTATTGTCATGGCAAATCCATCTGAGTGTCCTGTTTGAGGCATTCTTTTTCAGAGAAACTAAAGCCTGGCCTGTGATTTTTTTACTTACCGTGAAAATGTGTGTGCTGAGTGTATGCACTATGAAAACATCTTGGCCTAGCCAGCAAATTCTCCTTGAATGCTTTCCATAAGCAGATGTATCCATTGGACTCCCCACTTGGGAGGAGACAGGACAAAATCACCCTCAACAAATAAATACCTTAAAGATACCACTTGGTGCACCAAAGAAAGTACAATGTTGGGAACAAGGACACGGTTTCCCTTGGTATCCAGAGAGGCTTCTTGGAGGAGTTGGCATTAACATTTCAACTAGGGTGAGGCGAGGAGATGGGCTTTGTGTTGTGATACTTAGGGAAAACCCTTTTAACCCAGAAAAGCAACAAGAGCAGACCTGTCCGGTGCATGGAAGGAAAGCTGGTGAGCTAGGAGCAAAGAGAAGGCCCAGAGGCTGGTCCTTTCCGATGTTTGTTCAATTATGGAGGTTGTCGGTGGTTTCTTATAATCTTGTAAATATTCATCGCACTTCCTGGAGTGTTTTGCATTTGCTTGGTTATACTGAACTGTCGGGAGAGAGCATGAAGAATTCTGTAAGCTTAAGGCAAGCTGCCCCCTGGCACCATCTCCCTGTAGAGGAAGCTGTGAGGCCCAGGTGGGACAGTCTCTGCTCTGTTGATGGGGTGGAGACTGGGACATCAGGACACCGCCCACAGCTGACCCTCTCTCTGAAGGACCTGAGGATGACCTTCCTCCCCACCTGGCCCCTGGCTAGGCCGACTTGGTCCCTCTGGGAAGCCTTCTGTGATGACCTGGCTGCCATCCACACCTCTGTGCATCTTCCTGGCCTATTGGACATCATATCCCGGACAGGGTAGCTGTTTTCTTCTTCACCGTCCTCTGAATTGATTCAAATGCTTTGAACGAAGAAACTATCAATTACTCTTGAAGTACTTTCTGGTGAAATGGGTAACAAAATCTACCATTGTAACCATTTTTGAACGACCCGTTCTGTGGCAAGGAGTAGACATTAGTATGTAATCATCACCACTGTCCGTCTCCAGAACTTATTTTTATCCCATTTGGGAATTCCATACCCATACAACCACAACTTCCTATTCTCTCAGCTTCCAGGCCGCTGGAAAGCACATTCTGCTTTCTGTCTCTATCCCCTTGATCACTGTAGGTACTTCGTGTGAGCGAATTATGCAGTATGTGCCATCTTATTTCATTTGGCATGTCTTCAAAGTTCTTCTGTGTTGTAGAGTGTTGTAGAGTTCAAATTTCCTTCCTTTTTAAGGCTGAATAATATATGCATTGACCATTATGTGCTACATTTGTTTAGGCATTCACTTGTCAGTGGACATTTGAATTGTACCCACCTTTTGGTTAGCAGGAATAATGTTGCTGTGAGCATTATGTGCAAATATCTTTCCAAACGACCCCTTCCAACTCTTCAGGGAATAGAACTGCAACTGTAGTTATCAAATCATTTGGGAAAATCACTTTAACATCTCGAGGCACTTTTACTGTTTTTTTGGAATGGTCACTGGATTCAAGCAAAAGGTCACCTTAGGATCGGAGATGGCACAGCAATGTAGGCTGAGATGCCACAGTGTTACTCTTGTGATTTGGGTGATGCTGCCTTTGTTGATGCAAAATTATTTCAACTGTGGTTTCCTTTTTCCTTACAGCATCAAGCTCCTAGCTGTGCAAGAGCTACTTGACAAAGAGGCCCTGGAAAAGGTAAATGTTTTGCCCTGCCCGCCCCTCATTTACAGACCAGAGTGTGCACATGGGGGAAATCCGCTGTCACCAGAGACAGAGTATGCTGCAGAGACAGTTATTTTCTATTCCTGGTCATTGGTGAGCCGTGCAGAAGTTTCACAGAAACTCCCCATCTTGCTCATGTTCCACCCACACTTGCTGGGCTCATTAGTGCCACATGAGCCAGGCCTGGCCCTGAGAGCCGCACTCTAGAGAGGGCATTCACGCTTCTCAGCACCAGCCACAGGGGCCTCGGTGTTTCGGCCCTGTACCTGTCCCTTTGTATTTGGGGGTATGGATGATTGGGGGAAGCCCCGCAAGGCTCACTGCTTGCCCCTGGTGACTGAACTAAGGGAAGAGTGCCGATTGGACTCCCATAGTTCCACTTCCAAAGTGGGTGCTTTTCTGCTCAGCAGGAAATTTGGTGAGTTTGTGCCCCCCAGCCTACTTCTGAAACTGAGACACTTCCTTCCCACCCCTACTCATGTTTGCCTGGGGCCTGGAAGAGACTTCTGGTGTGTGTCTACTTTCTGTGTTCAGGGCCAGCCCCAAACAGGACTGTGTGCTGGTTGGGGATTCTGGTTCATTGTGCGAGGTGGGGTGGGCTCTGGAAGCTGGCTAGGTGGGGCCACAGGAGCCACACTCTTCGGGCCATCCCACTGGCCTCCCACGGAAAGCCAGGCTGCTCCCTCACAGTAGCTCAGGACTCAACCTGAGGATGTAGCTCTGAGTATTAATTAGAATCCATAGCACTGGAAAGAGAAGCACCCAAAAGCTGTTATTTTATTTCTGAAATTTAAAATATTTGGTGAGTTCATTGGCACTAAAATGATTAAAGTCTTTAAAATCAGCACCAAGCAGTGATGGGAGGGGAGCAAAGGGCCTGAGCTTAGGGTTTGTATTTTATATCCTCAGCGGCTTCTCCATCCTGGGTGGCACAAGGTGGGTGCTGCTGCCCAGCCTCAGAGAGGCAGAAGAAGAGCCAGAGACCTAATGCAACAAAAGGGTTTCCTAAATGCCAAAGTACTCTGCTCATATTAATTCTTAATTACTTATATTAATTCTTAATATGCATTCAACCCTTAAAGCCTTTTAGGTCTGGCTATAAAATTGATCTGTGAGCAAAATGACAACATTGGATGCAGATGGTAGATTAGATGAAAGTATTATATCACTGTGAACTTTTCCTGAAATTGATCACTTGCCTACGATCCTGTAAGAGCCTGGCCTTGCTCTCTTAGGAATTATATGCAGTTGTTTTTAGGAATAAAAGTGACTGGGGCTTATTGCTTGTTTTCCCAAGTGATTCAGAGGAGAAACGCAAGCTTCTGAATCCTACCATCCCTGCTCGCAGCCGGCCTCATGATATTTGAGTGTTGCTCCCCAGCTCAGTGGATGGCCAGAAGAAAACTTTACAAAATGATCCCGATGAGCACCAGGGCTTCCTTCACATAGCTTTCTTCTTCCTTCTGCACCTTCATTCATTCATTTATTCCTGCCACAGGTATTTGCTGAGCTTTCTGTGTGCCAAGCAAGTAGCAGACTTTTCTGGAAAAAAATTCAGAAGCAGCCAGTCATCATAAGTGTGGTGGCCAGTTGCCCTGTGAGTGACACGTGGTTCACTGCCTGGGGCAGCACTGTTTTTTGCAGTGAGATTGTCCAGTTGCTACGCTGACATAAGTGTGGCCCCTGCAGAGCCCTGTGACTGACAGAGTCCCCTCCTCTGGACACATTGCAGGGCCGCTGAAAAAAGATCTTCACGAACTGTGGAGCTTTGCTACTCAAACGTGTTGGAAATACAGTCTCGGCCCCCAACCCAGACCCCTCAAATCAGAGCCACTTTCTATAAAGACTCCAAGTGACATTTTATGCATTAAAGTCCAGGAAGCAAAGTGAAAGGGAAAGAGCCAGGGAAGAGGGGTCCAGGGACAAAACACCCTGTGATCCACTTCCTTCAACTAGACCTCACTTCCTGCCTTTCCGTTTCTTCTCAGTAAAGCCATTAAATTATGATCTCATCAGTGGATTAATCCATCAAAGTCCTAATGGTCCAATCACTTCCCAAAAGCCCATCAGCAACCAAACATTCAACACCCTGAGCCATTCAGGGGACGTCCTGGATCCCAGCGGAACAGTACTTTACCTATTTGGACCAGAGACTGCTCCACTTTGAGAAATGCTGAGCTTTGCTTGCTTTGTGCAGAACCTGGAGCCAAGTCCACCCCCAGCCTCACCCTTTTGTAGCTGTGGGAACTGGCAGCAGGGCTTCCCTGCGGGTGCAAGTCCCATTTCCTCATCTGTAATCCTTGCCATCCATCCTTCCCTCCCATTCTTACCCTAGGGTTCTGTTTTTGTGTGCTAGTTTGTTTTGGGGTTTTTTTGGGGGGGTACCGGGGATCTAACTCGTGTCCTTGTGCTTGCAGGGCAGGTGGTGGAACCACTGAGCTAAATCCCCAGCCCCCCTAGGGTTCTGTTTTTAACAAGAGTTTTTAACAAGGCCTTGCTCACATGACAAAGAGGGGACATCTACTCTAGGTTTTGCTGTTTTCTCTTCTTGTATCTGCGCCCCTTGCCGGGTTTCAGAGTATTCACGATTCATCTGCCTTATGGGGAGAGGTGAACGGTGAAAACATACCCAGTGACCTGGATACACAGGCCAGCAGGTGCCACATTTTACTTCTTACTGTTTATCTTAGTTGAGGGGCAGATATCTGAATTTCTCTTCTCTACTAATACTACACAGAGCCAGTTCCAAACTAGAGATGGATTTATTACTTATCCAAAGCATAAATTCCAAATCATACAATTAACATAAATTTCTCTGTCAATTTCTTACTTCAAAAAATTATTAGAACCATGAGCAGGGGATCTAATATGTGTGACTGTCAGGATGTGTGACATTTATGCTACAAGACTGTTTGGAGTTTAGAGGTCCTTTCTCATTGCGTGTACCTTAGGTCCCAAGAGCAAGGATTCACTCTGCAGAGAATGCGTGTCATCCAGCTTTGTGCGCTCCCTTAGAGGGTGGGACCCTTTGTTTTTCTGAACTTGAGTCACATGGATTTGTTTCCCAGGCTTTAATGCCTTTAAATGTGGCATGACATGAAAGGAAACAAAAATATTGGTACAGCTTGATTTAGAAAGATCATTTTTCAGTGGCCCTTTCAAATGGCTTCCTACGGAGCTGCAGACAATGGTTTGGCCTCATGCTCCAGCAGAGGGTCGCCTTCATCCTGGTGAGGCCAGCTGAGACCAGCACCTGCCTGAGCAGCTGCCCACATGAGCTGGGCCTCCAGGGGCACAGGCCATCCTGCTCTGACCACTGCCTGTTCTGCCCTGGCCGCTGTTCATCCCAAATCAGCCAAGTACCTGCTTCGTCCTCTGGAACTGAGCTCTGAGGACCACAGGCTTTGGCAAATTTGGGTCTGCTGTCACTTGCAAAAGGACTTGTTGGACAAGTGACCCACCGGCCCCACATTCTTTCCAACATGCAGGGTCACAATAATACCTACATTGTTGGAATTTTTACAATGAAAATTAAGTGAAATAAAAGAGATTATGTACGTAGTAGATGGCATTGTGACAGCACCTTTTACTATCCTACTGTTATGGCCACCTCAGCTCCCACCCCGTTTCCCAAACCACACACTTGGGGTCAACCCTGGCACCTCACTGAGGGGCATCAGGATGGGGTGTAGCTCAGTGGTAGAGCACTTATCCAGAATGCTCAAGACCCAAGGTTTGATTCTGTATCACCAACAGTGATGACAATAACAACAAAATGTGCATTTTCTTCTGAGGCTCTGAAAATCATTACAAGATGCCATATTTAGGGGCTCCTCTACCTTTCTGTCTCAAGGCAAAGCTTTTATTTGAAGTAAGCAAGAATAGAGCACCCAAATAGGACTTCTGAATCACCTTTAGCTTTTTCTGCTATCACAGATAAGCAATTAAACAATAAGGAGTCAGTTTAAATTTATTAGTAAAGTTTTAAAAGGCATAATGTATAGTGCTGAAGTCATGCTGCTTGTAGTTGTGCTGGTCCCCATCCATCCTTGGCCGGGGCGGGCACATGAGGGGTGATGGACCCCTCACACGCTCCTTTGCAGTGGGTTTCCTTGGTCTTTGAGGTGATCAGAATTCCGTTCCTGGAAGTGAATCTTGAAGAAATGATCCTTAGATGTAGAAAAATGATAATTGTGCTATGGTGTACTTTGTAATTATGAAAATTGGAAGGCGGTTCTGTGCTTTGTAGGAAGGAGGTGATAAAAATGGCTGAAGTCAGTCTATCTGAAGGTTGGTCCAACGCCACCAAAAATTAACCACTGAGCTAAATCCCCAGCCCTTTTGTTTTGTTTTGTTTTGAGACAGGGTCTCACTACGTAGTTCAGACTGACCTGGAACTCACAGTGTAGCCCAGGCTGGTCTCAAACTCACAGCGATCCTCCTGCCTCAGCCTCCCAAGTGCTGGGATTACAGGCATGCACCACCACTCCTGGCTCAGTATGACATAATCTTTACCCAAAATGAGAATAAGCACTTGTACCTTCTGTGATGGCAGCTGTGTACAAACATGTGACCATTCTTTGAATCAGTGTCTATTGGGTACACCTCCTATCAGGCTGGGAGAAATCCATATCTTTAAGAAAGATGTTTCCTGCTGGAGGGTCACTCATGTTGTAACTGGTGAGGAATAATGGGAGTCAGCATAAGGGTCATTTAAATATAGTAGTGATAGATAAGCGTCAAAAAACCCAGAAAAAGCAAGTTGTCATAGGTGGGCTCTAACTAATGTTCTCACTGCATCAGTAGAAGGGTGTGTGTGTGTGTGTGTGTGTGTGTGTGTGTGTGTACATAAGAGATGTGATTGAAAAATTATGGTGTCTAAGTAACAAAATTATTACAGTAAAAGACACTTTGTCATGAATCCCCCTCAAAACTCTCCCCTTGCTTCTGACACACTTACCCCATTGCTCTTGCTGCTTTCCGAAGCAGTTCTAGAAGTCCTCTTTCATGAGTGTCTTAGTTGTGCTGCCATGGCTGACTCAATGTCCTGAACTTATTCAGAATATTGACCTTTTGTGGTCATTTTGATTTCGGGGAAGAGCCAGGAGTCATATGGTGCAGACCCAGTAAACATAGTAGGTAAGAACACACTGTCGTATTTTGACAAGCCTGCCTTTCCATTAGATGGCACTTGGCAGTATCATTCACTGTTTTGTTTTGTTTTTTAAATCATACCCTGGAAAGTCATGAAAGAAGACTTCCAGAACTGCTTCAGAAAGTGGAAGTGGGCAGAATGATAGGATGAATGTGTATGAAGCAAAGGAGAGGGTTTTAAGTATTTTGCAGTAAATTAATGACAATGTGTTTCTTTCACTGTAATGAATTTTTAAAATGTAATCATTCACCAGACATTTTGATCATGCCTTGTATGTGTATGTGTATAATTAGGTAATACGTTTTCTCATTTTCACTCTCCTTTGTGAACTTCATGTTTCTAGAATGACCTTTTCCAGACCCTTGGGCAGCTGCAGCCAGAGAAGCAGGAGGATGGGGTGGGGGGTATAGGCTCATAAGATCTGAAGGATGGGATAGTGCAGAGACCCTCTGAGAGGCCCTGAGGCTTTGTAGACTAAAGCTGATCTTCAGGTTAAATCCAGCCCACAGCTTATTTTTATAAAGTTTCATTGGTACATAGATGCCCCCCGTTCATTGTACTTCTTATCTGTGGTGCTTTCACACTGCACCACCAGAGTTCATTAGGGCCACAGAAGTGATGTAGCCCTTAGAATCCTTTGCAAACAGAGCTTGCCAACTCCTGCCCCAGTTCAGTGGTGCCCTTTTAAGGATCTGAGGAAGCTGTGTGTCTTAGTTGCTTTTCTCTGTTGCTTAGAAGACAAAATACCCAACCCCCAGAGTTAAAGGGGGAAAGGTTTATTTAGTTCACAGTTTGTAGAGGTTTCAGTCCATCATCGGCTGGCTCCAAGGCAGGGTGGCTTGATAGAGGAGTATCACAGAGAAGTTCATGTGAAGCAGAAGACAGCAAAAGGCAAGTAAGAAAGAAGATGAGTCTCATTTTGACCCTTAAATTGTATCCAGGCTACTGGGATTAGAACAGTACCAGCCAGTGGACTGATTTAGTAATGATACACCCTTAATCCAGCACCACACACTCTAGATTCAGGCACGTTTGAAAAGCTTTTCTTTTTTTTTCAAAAGTGCATGAGGCTTTGTGGGGACATCTAGATCCAAACCGTAGCACTATGTGTCCTTGTCCCTTGAAACTCCATTTGTTTCTATACTTGGAGCTCACCGGCTTCTAGAATCTTCCTTGGGAGCTCCCAGTTCTTGCCTTTGGGCCATGGTGAAGGTGGTATGCATTTTTCCACCCCAAATGTGCTGTTATTTTCTTTTACCCATAATAGTAGCCTAGGTTGGCCTTGAACTCATGATCCCCCAGCCTCCGGCTCCAGAGTGCTGGAAAGGAAAGCCAGTTTTGTGGTCATAAGGTAGTCAGACTTTAGATAATGCTGTATCCCTTTTGCTTCCCTTCAATGGCTTATGGGGCAATCAGATGTTGGTTAGTCTAAGGGAGTTGCTTGACTTCTAGAGCATCCATGTTCCCATTCTTTGCCTGCTTCTTTCCAGAACCATTTCCTTCATTGGTAACATCAGACACACAGTTAAGTCCCCCAAACCTGAAATGTGCTGGGACTTGACCTGCTTTGTGCTTTGCTCATTGTTTCTCTTCTCTCTTCTGTACTAGTGGTTTTCCCCCACAGCTCTCCTTGATTCTTGTCCAGCAACCTAGTAAATAAATCATAGCTTTCTTACCCAGCTTCTAACCTGACTAGTTCATGTATTTATTTTATATTGGTACTGGGGATTGAACTCAAAACCTTGTGCTTGTGAGGCAGGTGGCAGAACCACTGAGCTAAATCCCTGGCCCTAACCTAACTAGTTTAAATTGTCTTTGCTGTTACAAAGACAAATTTATTTTGAAAATGAATACATAATTTAAAATTTTATATGCAATTATGCACATTTTATAATCTACATCTATACCTATTTCTGTTTTTATAATGAAAACCTATTAATTTTAGATTGCAAACTAATTTTTTAATGTTGAGTACACTTAGATACAGCAGTATGAATGTAGGAGCGGGAAGAGGCAGTTGGTCATGCCTAAGAGCTCCTCTTATCTAGGTCAGCTGAGCCATTTGGGAAGGCAACATCAGATGCCATCTTTTACTAAAAGTTCTACTCCAGCTTCTAGTCTGTAGACTTATAAAGGAATCTTATCATCTCCATGCAGATTATAAATTCAGGCAGAGAGAAGTCATTTCATTTAGGACTCAAGGTCATAGGAGCCTAGCCTCTTTGGAGTTATGCTCTGAATGTGTTCCAGAGAACCAGAAGAATCAGCTCTCCCCATGTTCATCAAGAATCCTGTCCCCTCCAGCTGGAAAGTCAGTTTTGCTGGCCTGTCATACTGGCTTATGTGTGATGAGCTGCTTTTGTGAGCTTGCCTCACCTGCAATTCAAACATAGTGCATCTGTGTTAAAACCCTTCCTATGTGACTCTCTATCCTTGAGACGCCCTCTTTTTCCTTTCTGGTAACAGAAGAGTAGCTTATGTCAGGGTAACCTTCCATCAAATAGCACCTTAAATTTGGGTGTGTGAAGACTAAAATGCAGGAAGGCAGGCAGAACTGGAGGGGCCTCCACCACCAGAGGAAGAGACCGGCACAGGGTGAGGATCACATCTGGATGACTTCTTCCTCTAGAGCAGAGCATTCCCTGGTTTTTATGGGCAATGAGAGCTCAGAGAGAAAGTGGAAAATTTTGGAGGGCATTGTGGTTTAGATTTAAGTGTTGGGCCAGGGGTTTAGCTCAGTGGTTCTACAACTGCCTCACAAGTGCAGGTACCTGAGTTCGATCCCCAGTACCAAAAAAAAAAAAAAAAAAAAAA
>NW_022900929.1:8368863-8395677 GCF_012274545.1 Fukomys damarensis
AAAAAAAAAAAAAAAAAATTGTTGCCCCCAAAACTCATGTTCTTGCTGGTTTATAGGGGTGTAATGCTCATCAGGGGAGCAGTCCACTGATGACCAGTCCAGCTAAATGTGATGTGGGGAGTGGAGCCTGGGGGGTGTGGCATGGTAGGGCTTATCTCCCTCCTCCACTCCTCCCTTTACTCTCTCTGCTTCCTGTCTGCCATGAGGTGAGCAGCCATCCTCCTCCATGACCCTGCTATACTGTCTTGCCTTGGAGCCGGCTGACTGTGGACTGAAACCTCTATAAACCGTGAGCCAAGATTAATTTCTCCTCCTCTCAGTTGTGGGTGTCCAGTATTTGCAAAATGGTGTGATCACCTTCCCAAAATGTCTTCACTCCACCTGGCTCCTTTCTGCTTTGTCAGATATATTCCATTTCCCTGTGTCATAGACCCCACAATACAATTATATGCATATTGTTTGCTTTTTTTTTTTCTTTTGGTGGTGTTGGGGAATGAACCCCAGGGCCTTGTGCATGCTAAGTGAGCATTCTACCCCTGAGCTGTATATCTCCAGCTCCTCCAAATTGCTTTTCAAATCACTTAAGAGAATAAAGGAGAAGAAACATGTCTTTATATTGGCTTTTATACCTACCTTTACCAATACTATTCAATTTTTAAATAAACATTTGAATGGGTCTGTGGTCACTTGTTTTGGTCTTTTAGCAACAGATTCCCTCAGTTTTGGGAAATGTATTTCATCTTTATTTTTGAAATATAGTTCTGGATGTAAAATTCAGCACTTTGAATATGTCATTTTACTACCTCCGGACTCCATTGCTCCTGATGAAAGTTCAGTACTTAATCTTACTGTGAACAAGTGACTTGGCAGCTAGATATCTTCCTGGGGGCAGAAACAGCCATGCTTACCAAATGGGCTGTTACCTGTTGAGCTGCTTCTTCCATCTCCCAAAGCTTGTCCAGCTTTTGCAGCATGGTTTCCTTTTGCTTGAGAAGACTTTTAAGTCATTATATGTGCATAAAGCCCAGCAAAGCAGTTTACATGATTGTGGCAAAGAGAAAATAAGATAGCAAGGTTTTCCAGAAAGACCAAGATCATCATAGTGAGAAAACCTGAAGTTTGATTCTTATTAAATAAGTCACGTTGATCATGAAGTCAAGTTTAGTAAATGTCACTCAGCATTTGCTCCTGTATAGTTTCCTATATAGCATGTGTGACTGTGTATCTGGGTGGGTGCGTGAGTGGGTGGATAGATGGATCAAACGGATGACAAACAGAAAGCCCAAGGTTTCTATAGAAAATTTTGTTTGTTGCTGTGCATCATGGTCAAAATGTTTGGAAAATGCTCTCTTTGTCCATTTGTTGGCCTAGAAGAAGGCGTGTTCTGAGATTTTTCCAGTCCTGGGAGTTCTCTGCTTGCCTCTGAGTACATCCTGGGTACTTCTCCTACCTTGTTAATTACTCAACTTTTAACTTACTTAAATTTTTCAACAGAAAAATTCATTTCTGTCCCTGCAGAACTGTTGCACATAGCCACCTTCTCCTCTAGGCACTCAGACAACCATGGCGACAGGAGTTATATGCAGTCTCCTGTCTTTTTCCATCCACCCTCAAATACTTCTCTTATCAGGAAATGCTAACATTGCATTGGTACTGAGAGAACTTTCAATTGACTGTTTTAGAGACCCCTGAGACATTTCATGAATGGTTCATTCACTCATTTTTTGGAGAACATGACTCTCTATTCAGCCAAGTCTGGGCTAATCTGTCATTTTAAATGAAATAGAAGGGCAAGCCGGTGAAACCATTTTTGTTGAGTTGCTAAACACACTGGTGCCGGATGTTCTCAGCAGATAAAATTATCCTGATTGGGCTGGTCATTAAAGCTTGCTTTGCTAGAAATAATTCAGTGGAGAACTCTGAAAAATTGACATCTATGTATTTAGAACAAATAATTACTATAGCCGATAGAATATTTTTTATTAATTTTCACGAGGCATTGAGATGGAGCATTTGGGCCTTAACAAGATTCCGAACTCCTGGGAAAGCATCCAACCTGGTTTCGGAGGTTTTGATCTATCTGTATAGAAATTCAGGAGGGTGTATTGACACTCCCCCTGAGCAGGACCCACAACCCCCTTCTAGCTCCTGGACTCAGTTTCCCTGTCATATGCCAAATATGCAGCTGCCCACTCCTGCCCAGGTCTTAAGCCTGGCTCCCCACACTTTTGACCATGGAGCACAGACTCATTTTAACAGCCAGAATTAAGTGGGCTGGAAAAAGGAAGCCAAATACAGTCAGACAGTTCCCCATCCCTGAGCTACTGCACACTTGCCAGCCCTTGCGGATTATCAGGCCTAGGCTGTCTACACCAGGGGACAGTCAAGAGCTCTATGTGATGCCCAGAAATGCTGCTGAGCTCCTGAGCATCTTCCCTGTGCGCCTAGCTTTGTGGATCCTGAGTCGTCATGAGCGCCCAGAGCTAAATGCCAGGCTCCCAGCATTCAGTGTAAAGGGCTGGACCCCAAAGAGGAGGAGGAAGTTCTAGGCTTTAGCTCAAATCGCAGCATTTGCAGGAGTTGCTGGCGAGCAGAAACCCTTCCCCCAGGAGACTGTGCAGGAGTTACAGCCCATCTCTGTCAGGTGTGCGGCTGCCCTCTCCACTGGGCTGAAGAGAATAAGTGGTTCCCAATCCGACTGATTGTGCACTTGGTTTCTCCGCCCTCTTGTGCTCATTACGCGCTTAGTGTGGGAGGCTGTATCTGTGCATAGCAGGGAAAGAACAACATGTGTGTTTGTGTTTCACTTCAGAGCGTGGTAGGGGTGTTTTTGATGTTTGGGTGCTTATTTAGTAATAACACATGCAGAATGTTTTATGGAAGAGAAATATATGTTTGTGTATAAAAGGGGGAGGGAGGGGAGAGGAGAATGAGTGTGTGCCTTCTACTTGGATAAAGTTCACACCAATTAATTTGTATTTATGCTGTGGCTGGACAAGTGAATCTTCTAGAAAACTGGAAAATAGGGAAGAAGACTAAAGCACACAGTTTCAATTCGGTCTCATTTCATTTTGTCTTGAGTCCCTGTCTGTACAGTTACCGGAGTAACCCTTCTAAACACAGGAAGGCACCTTTTCCTCCTTATGGAGGCACCTGCTAGAGACTGATTCCAGGACCCCCACCTAGGTACCCATGCCCATGGTTCCCATGCCCCTGGCATAATAACACAGATTTGCGTTTAGTCTATATATATCCTCCACCTACTTTAAATCATCTCTAGGTAACTTCCAATACCTAAGGCAATGTAACTGCTCTGGGTGCTGTTGTTGTTCTGCTTTGTCTATGGAAGAATGACAAGAAAACAAGTCTGTGCGTGCTCAGCCCAGACATGACTTTTTTATCTGAATATTTTATCCTGCACTTGGTTGAATTCACCCATGCATAAGCAGACAGCAAGAATACAGCAAGAGTACCAGGGGAAATTCCTGGGGCATAATGGGTTCAACACAGCCCAGTGAGATGGAACACACATGTAGTCCTAATACTCTAGGAGGCTGAGGCAGGAAGATCATGAGTTCAAGCCCAGCCAGGGCAACTCAGAGATTTAGGGAGATTCTTTCTCAAAAAGGAAAAAGAAAGAAAAGAAAAAAGACTGGGGATAAAGTTCAGCACAGAAGTCCTGGGTTCAATCCCCAGTACTGGAGATAATAATTATAATGGGGTCAGGTGTGGGCCCTGGCTTGGCCGCCTACCCTTCAGGTGGTCTTGAACTCACTGCTGATTCCTCAGCTGCAAGCCAGGATGCCAGCACCTCCCTTGTGAGCCGTACTGTGTGCGGTATAGAAGAAACCTGCCACAACATCCCTGCTTCTTGCTGCCATGTGGGGCCTGCAAGTGTGACCAACTGCAGGACTCCCCAGCCCTCGCTATCCACTAGGAAAGAATAATCAGGTGTATGGGGTCTGCTCCAAATGAAAAAGAACATGTGTAGACTTTCAAGAGTAGGCTCTGGCGTCATGTGACTCCAAATAAAATCAGCCGTTTATCAGTAATGTTTTCACCTGTAGCTCCAAAGTCTTTATCTTTGGGATTATTGCTTCCCATTCAGGCTTTATAAACAACACTTAGAATGGTGAGAGCTGGCATTTTATAACAAAAATGGCATTCAGATCCATTTCCCAGAGGGCTCCTAAGTGCTAATTCTGTTTAATTCTGTTTAATGTTCCTAACTACCTCTGGGTCCTTCAGAGAAACACGTACGGATCACTAGTCCTGGGGGCCCTGCAGCCCAGAATGGGGTGAAGAGTGAAGCAGTCCTCAGAAGACACAGAAAATGTCTGTGTCTGGGCTGAAGGAGTGCGTGTGTGTCCACAGGAAGGGAGGAGGGGAGCTAGGGGAAAGGCCAGCTGTGTGCTCCCCTAAGTCAGAGCTTGGGATGGAAATCCCTAAGTAATCATCAGTCCTTCCCCTCTGTGTCACTTTTCTCTCTCTTCTCATCTTCCTTTTCCCTGTCATTACCTTTATGGTTGCCACTTCCGGTGTTCATAACCTCAGGGGTGGAAATGCTCCCTCTGGCCAGAAGCGCTGCCTGCTGGTTTTGTGGGTGTAGGCAGTGTCTGCTGCCTCCATCCTTCTTACCCATCCCTTAAGCCTATTCTGTTACTACATCAAAAAGGAAGGATGCTTCTGCAAAGGGAAGAGGTGCATCTGGCAGGGTTAGTGTGCTTTGCCTGGAGAAATGTACAGGCTCGGGGCAGATGCCTGCCATGTGACCACACTGCAGTGTTTTAAGCTGCATGACAGGTGTTTCTTGGCTTCCTGCAGTGTTTGGGGCTGAGCACCTCAGTGGGAAACCCCAAGAGAGCTCTGCATCCTCAGCCTTCCTGGCTGGGATGTTTCTCAGGTGATGCAAACCCTCAGGATCTATAGAAATGTGTGTTCCGTGCAGATCATGGCATGGCTGTCCTGATATTTTTGCTCTGATAGGGACTAAGTGTCACGTTGTCTGCAGCTTCCCTTCACACTCCCAGAATAGCTGCAGAATCCTCCCAACTTGCTATTTTCAGACCTGCTTCTCCTTAGAATAATTAATTTCAATCATTACTCACAAGTTTAGTGCCTAGTTGGGAAAGAAATACTTATTTGCCCTAAAACTGTCTGTTTCTTTTTGAGCTTCGAAGAACAAGTATTCTAAGAATGACAGCTCTGAGCCCTGGCTGCCAGGTGTGTGGAGAAGATGGACACACCTGTCCCCAGGGCCAGGCTCCAGCCTCCTATTCTTTCCTGACTGGGGGATCCTGGAAGGACAGGTGACCTAGGGACTGTGGCCCACAAGAGCAACTCATGCACCCAGAATCCTCCATGTCTGTTGAGATGGCCACACAGCTGGTGCTGTTGGGTTCTCACAAGCATGGGATGGAACCAGTCTCCTTGCACCAGACTCTCAGCACCTGCAGTCCCCATCTTCCTGTCCTGGCCTGCAGGGGTTCATTTTAGGGGATGCCCCTCTCCCAGGTGGAGTGTAGCTCAGTGGTAAGCACTTACTGCGCATACAAGAGGCTCTGGGCTCCATCTTCAGCACAACAAAAAGAAAGCAAATCCAAAAAAACACGTTTTAGTAGGAAACAGATTCAAAGTTTGACTCCATGCCATGAGTCTCCAGTCTGTGCTCTGCACCCTGCTGTTAATGGCTGTGACCCCACTTGCACACTCAGGGTGGCAGGATCTTCCCAGAAGAGAAACTGAGTCTCAGAGGTGTTCACTGCTCAGGCACGGACAGTACCAGAGCTGGTGGTGGCCGTCCCCACCAAGTCCTGACTGGGCGGTCCTGGCCTTCCTATCCACCCAGGGACCAACTCCTCCACCAACTCAGGGCCCCATGCACAGCCAAGTCCTAGCAAGCACAGGTTGGCATCAGGACAAATTCTCCAAAGAGCCACTTTATTATGAACAAAGCTAGGGGGAAAAATAAAGGTGAGAATTGTTTGTCTTCAGGTGAGAGAAAAGAAGCTATTTATGAAGACTCTTCTCTTGTGCCAGTCAGAGATATAAAAACAAAAGCAAAAACCCCCAAAAATATGACTTGCCCTTTGATGGTCGGTTTTACGGTCACTCATTCTCCCAGTGCCTGTGTCACCACTGTTCATCATGGTACTTGTGTTAAAACACGGCACAACACAAACGGCCACTGATTTACTTTCAGAAACAAAGAGATTATCATCTTAAGTTCCAATTTAGGACAGTTTTTTAAACATGTGGACGGAATTCATTCTGAGCGTGCAAGGACATAGTGGATGAGACTGTATTGCTGCCTTGTTAGGTGATTTTAGCATGTTTATATGGAATTAAATGAGCCTCACAGAGGGAAAAATCGCATCAACAAACGGCATGCTGGACTGTGCGACCGCCTGCTGGGCATGTGATATGTGACAGTCATGAAGTGATTTTAGGAGAGTTTACAGTCATGCGGTACAGTGTAAATAAAAGCAGAATGCAGGGGTGTGCGCATCTGAAGGAATAGTGTCTTGGTTACTTTTTTATTGCTGGGGCACAGTGCCCAACTTAAAGGATAGAGGCTTATATGGCTCACAGGTGTAGTCCCTGGCCAGCTGCCTTCAAGGTAGAAGTGTCCTAGTGGAAGAGCCTGGCAGAAGAAAGCTGCTCACCCTCTGGCAGCCAGGAAGCAGAGAGAAGGGAGGAGCCAGGGAGGGAGATGCGCCCTTCCTGGTCCTGTCCTCCAGCCACATCCTCCTCCTAGCAGCAAGTCGGCCATGAACTCGTGAGTGTAGGTCCCCTGTGATCCGATCACCTTCCCAACACATGGAGTTTGGGGAGGTTCCACCCAAGATCCGAACCATAACAAATAGATCACTGAAACATTGATCTGATCTGGAAGGAACTCCAGGAAATGTCGGCACTGGTGGACTTTACACATTAAGGTTATACTTACTCTTCTGTTTCTTTGCTTTATAAATTGTTCAGCTGTGTATTAATTTACAGCAGGACAGAAGCCTCCGTCTAAAGAAAAGGAAAGTAAAACAAACAGCCACAAAATGACCATCAAAGTCTTAATTCCCATAGGATTAAGAGTCTTGCTGTCTTAAAACTGGGGGAGAAGAAAGACCCTTGGGAACATAACGAAAGAGAAGAAGCACCTGGGGCCAGTGACCCAGGTGGCAGCATGGTAGTGGCCAGTCCCTGATGAGTGTGTTTGTGCCCTCTGATCCCGACTGGACTTCAGTCTCCTCAAAATCTCCACCTCCCTCTGGCTCACCAGTTGTAACTGACCTGGAAAGTTTCTCAGGAAGGCCCTTCTTTTGCTTTGGCCACCGTCTTGCTCAGTCACTATGACCGGTACCTTTTGGAAGCCTGAGGAAGTGGACCCAGTCACGGGTGACGGAGGACCCACGGGTGCCATTGCCTTGAGCTCTGTGAAAGCAGCTAATTAGGGGCTTGGTCTCTCCGCATGCCAAGTGGAAGTGGTGCCTCCTGCCTCTGAGGGTGCCACCAGGATGAATGTGGTCCTGTGGTTGTCACCTAATAGACACTGGCTCCCTTCCCTCCCCGTCCCTCCTCCCTCAGCTCTTTCTCTCGGAGTCCAGAGCTACCCTGGCTGTGGACTGTTTGCTTCCCGAGTCTCCTTCATGTTGCTGGGTTTACCAGGTTAAACCACCAGGATCATCACCGATTCAAAGGAAGCTCTTCAAATGGGCACTGTAGTAAGGGGCCCTGAGCTGGGCTTGGGGGACACTGAGGAAAGCTGGAGCAGATTCCAAGGTACCTCCTCCAGGGCACTAAGCCTTTGGAAAGGCTACCCAATGCCCCATAGCTATTATCAACTTCTTCCCGGGGCTCAGACTGTGATTCTCATGGGAAGGAGCTGGTATGGAGTGTTGAAGCGATACGAATTCTATACTTCCTCTCCCACTTCCGTCCTGTCCCTCTTTCTCCAACCCTTTCTTCTGCACAGTTTGGGGATAGGAGGTGGCCCTGGATGAGGCCATCCCATCGTTTTACAGATGGGGAAACCAGGACCCAAGAGCTGGCGGTGCACCCAGGGCCCAGAGCTGCTCCCTCCTCTTCTGCTCCCTGCCCAGATAGTGGCGGCTTCGGGGCAGCATGGGGGGGGGCTGTTTTCCCTCCTGGCCCCCAGGCTTCTGTGCATGCATCTAGAGGCAGCACCATGGCAGTCCTATGGCCCAGAGCCCCTTTGCAGCTGGCCCACTCGGGGATGCGCCCTGTGTTTGCATGAGCATGAAGGTGGTTGCACCTCACCCTGGCTCTGTAGGATGCATCTCTTCTCATTAGAGCCCTGAGCCCAGGGCCGGTCTTCTTCTCACCCATTAAGATGAAGAGGGGAACCGGAGGTGGTGGTACAGGTCTATAATCCAGCACTCTGGGAAGCCGAGGCAGGAGGATCACAAGTTTGAGCCCAGCAACACAGTGACCCTGTATCAGAATAAAAACTTTCAAAAGGGCTGGGGCTATAGCTTAGAGGCTTTCGATTCAATTCCTAGTACCACAGCTCAAAAAAGGATTGAGGTTGCGGTGCTGGGTTTAGGTCAAAAGGCCCTGGGTTCCATCTCTGCACCAAAGTGGGGAGGGGACAAGACCCAGGGAGAGAGGCAGCACTGTTGCCAGTTGCTACTGGATTCCCACCCGACCCCTCTGCCCAGGTGTGCATGAGGTTTAGGGCCACTGATCAGCACAAAGGCGCTTGGCTCCTAGCAGAATTGGGAGTGGAAAACGAGTGTATTTCTGCCCCACAGGGATACACCTTTTCAAATGTATGTTAACTGTCCTAGAATTTCTAACTCCATAGTTTCACTATCCTAGAAAAGTGTGTGATGCATGCATTTGTTGTATCCAGAAGGCCAAGCACAGTTACTCGTTGGTTTACACTTATGAGTGATTAGGCCTCAGCATGGCTGGGTTTCCTTGCAGAGTGCATTGGCATCTTCTGTTGACCTTACTCATGCCTTGGCTTCAACCACTGTGTGAAGGGCACTGGTTTCTCACACTGGCTGTAACATTTAGTGCTTGAAGATCCATGCAAGGGTAAACCCTTGCTCACCATTAACATGACTTTGTTTGTTTGTTTTCAGAATTGGGGACCGAAATCAGGGTCTTTTCACTGAGCTACAGCCCCAGTTCTTTTTCAATTTTTCTTTTTGTGGCAAGGTCTCACCGAGTTGCTGGATTGCCTGGGATAGACTTAAACTTCAGATTCTCCTGCCTCAACCTCCATGGGATTTTAGTCCTGTGTCTCCACACTTTCCTCCATTAATGTTTCTTAAAAACAATTCTCTCTGCCTTTGGCCCTATTGTCCTGCATACCATGTGTGATTATAGCAATATGTCTTTATAAGGAAAACCCACATGGGCTTTGTCATCCACCAAAATAGACTGTGTTTTTAGGAGCTTCCACAGAGCACAGAGGAGGAACTGGTGGTGACCATGTGGGAAACTCATTGTCAAAGGGAAGTCACGTCCAGAGTCAGGAAAGCAAGAGAAACACCACTCCAGGGAAGCAATTTCATCTGGGAATTTAAGCCCAGGCCTTCAAAGTGAAAACAGACCAGCCCCACCCTTCCCAGAAGCAGGACAAGGTGGCCATTTGGTGTTTGCTGTTAGATCCTCCCGAGAGCCTGTCTCTGGTTAGCTGGGTGGTCACCACTATGACACACATAGCCCCCAGAGCCCGGCTTTGGTTTGAACTCGACTGGAAAGGGGCTGTGAAGGCCTCTGCTCCTGCTGGAGGCTGGACCTGCCTCTGAGTAAAGTGGAAGCCCTTTTGTATGTTTCTTTCTCAGTCAGATCCAGATGGAGGAATATTCTTTTCAGAACATAGGAGAGGTCAAAGTAAAGAAGAAAGCCCAAAGGTCCATGAGCAAAAAGCAGTTGTTTTCAAGCTTTCTGGCCACTGTCATGGTAGAGATAAGTAGTCATCTACTCCGGGCTGACCCAAGACCCAGAAGTCCTGCAGTCTGGGGTCTCAGCAAGGTCCACTTGTCCTTCCGGACTGAGCAGCTGTAAATGCCAGTAACTTGGGCATCTGTAAGGTTGTGTTTAAGAGATCTGGACTTTGGAGTCCCTGGTTGCTGAGCCCAAGGGTAGTTTAGTGACCAAGAGACCTTTGTCACTTCTCGGTTGCTGGCTGTGTTCATCCACTTTGCATTACTGTGACAAGACACCAAAGATGACACCATTGGAAGAGGAAAGGCCCATTTGAGCTTATGGCTTCAGAGGTACAGGTGTGTGGTTGGTGACCCTGCTGTCGCTGGGCCCTGTGTCGGGGTGGAGCATCACAGCAGAGGAGCTTGGCAGGCGAAACTGCTCGATCTTGGCACCTGGGGAGCAGAGATCAGGAAGGGACCAAGGTCCCAGTGACCCTGGGGCTCCATTCAGCTGTCACACATGTGCCAGTGCACTCGTGATTCTCCTGCCTTATCCTCCCAAGTGGCTTGGATCACAAGTGTGTGTCACAATGCCCACGGTCCACCACTGTACACACAGCAACGAACTTCATTCTGAGGGAGGTGGGCTGTCTGTGAGCCACTGGGGTCTGAGAACAGAGAGTGATGTGAGCTGCCATATTTGGGCTGTGCACGTCAGAATTCCCCAGGAGGCTTTTGAGTGACACAAACCATCCCTGCTGCCCCTGCCTGCTGTCCTTACCTTTCTACCTTGGTGGCCCCTTGAACCTGTGACAGTAGTATTCCTTTCTTCTGTGGATGTGGGTGAAACAGATTTGAGGATCTGCTGGCCTAATTGTGGCACTTAAGGCAGGAGGCTTCTGGGGAAAGGATGGAGGATGGCGTGGGGGGAACGGGTCTAGCCCTGACCAGCTGTCCAGGCAGAGGCCCAGCAACAGCCATGGCAGACCTGGCCCCACCCTCCTGTCACACTTCCTAGCTGGATGACCCTGACCTTACACAAGGGAGGGCCCCACCATCCTGGGCAGCAAGTGGCCCCAGAACAGCTGGGAGAATATCGCCTTCTGGGGCTCTGCGGGGCCTGCAGAGCCAGCGGCACCACCACTCCTGCCCTGGTACAGCTGGCGGGAAGTCCCTCAGGATGACTTCTAAAGTTTCAGGGGCTCAGAAACAACCCTGGGACCTGCAGCAGTGCAGACTGCAGCAGATTGGGGCCCCATGAGGCCCATGCTGCAGTCCATAGACCACTTGTGGAGTAACAAGGACCTGGAATGTTCCCCTTCTTAGCTTGGCTGTGACACTTTAGTGTAAATGTCACTTTGGTTAAAAGACTAGCAGTTCGTTCTCTGGTCCTAGAAATGGAAGAAAATCCCTAGCCCTTGCTTAACTCTGACTGTGAAAATTGGGGCCAAGGCAGCTCTGTAACCACATTTCTGTTGCTTGTCTCCTGAGTTGTTCGCTGTTCCCAGTGACATAAAAAGCACTGGGGAGAGGTCAGAGATAGGTAATCTGCATGGTGGCTTCAAGAGGGAGTCACAGCAAGGCTTCAGATGAGCAGAGTTCAGATGCCCGCCAGGTGAGGGCTTCTAGAGTTCTCTGAGGAGTAAACAGATTTTAAATATAAAATAAAGTATAATGCCTTCCCTCCATCCATGAAACCAGCTCTGCCTTCCATCACATGCAGATAGCCTGGCCCAGCCCAGTCTCTAAGCAGGTCTGGAGCCAGGCCTGAGAATCTCCATTTTAACAAGTACTCAGTAACACTGATCATCCCTACTTTAGTCACAAACATGGTCTCTTAAAGTGACCAGCATGGCCACCTCTGATCTGGGCCACCTCTCTCCCCACAGAGCTGTGTCACCAGGAAGGAGGTAGCTGAGCTGGGTAGCTTTGGGGCCATCAGAGATACACGTCTATGGCCTGGCTGCCTGCAGACTTGAGTCCCTGCCAGGCAGTACCCTCAGGCTGGGACTCCCAGATACCTGGTAGGCTGGTTGCCTGGAAGAGCTTTTTAAACACCGAGCTTCCTTGGTGGGAGCTGGGTCTGTTGCTTTGCTCCTTCCAGCTGTATTGGTTTGAGGTGGAACTGTTAAAGAGGCCATCATAGGGCTGGGGATTTAGCTCAGTGGTTCTGGCGCCTGCCCTGCAAGCACAAGGACCTGAGTTTAATTCCCAGTACCAAAAAAAAAAAAGAGGCCATCATAAACATGATTCTATACTGGGGAAACAGACATGGGCCACGGCTCATATTTGGGGTCTTCCAGATAGAGGTGCAAGCTGATTATGTGGACAAGCAAGTAGGCTTAAAGGTGAGAGATCCTCACAAAAAACAGGCAAGTGGGTGCTCAAAGGTGTATGGAGGGTGTCACTGCAGAGGACAATGCCAGATGTTGTAGAATCTCAAAACCTGGGTCCAAGATAAGTATATTGGCACGTGTCTGTGATCCCAGCACTCTGGGAGCCTGAAGCAGGAGGAGCTTGAGTTTGAGCTCAGCCTGAGCTACTTAGTGATTTAGTGAGAGCCTGTCTCAAAATAAAAAAGGACTGGGATGTAGCTTGGTGTGAAGGCCTAGAGTTCAATCTCCAGAACTGAAAGGAAAAAAATAAAATAAAAAAAAAACTAGGCCCAAATCTGGAGACTCCTCAAAAGAGCTGACTCAGAATGAATTAGAACTAAGACCTGTCATGTAAAGGTACAAGATCCCAATGATGAATGTAACTGTACTGTACCTAAAATGTACAAGCAAGTAGGCTTAAAGGTGAGAGATCCTCACAAAAAACAGGCAAGTGGGTGCTCAAAGGTGTATGGAGGGTGTCACTGCAGAGGACAATGCCAGATGTTGTAGAATCTCAAAACCTGGGTCCAAGATAAGTATATTGGCACGTGTCTGTGATCCCAGCACTCTGGGAGCCTGAAGCAGGAGGAGCTTGAGTTTGAGCTCAGCCTGAGCTACTTAGTGATTTAGTGAGAGCCTGTCTCAAAATAAAAAAGGACTGGGATGTAGCTTGGTGTGAAGGCCTAGAGTTCAATCTCCAGAACTGAAAGGAAAAAAATAAAATAAAAAAAAAACTAGGCCCAAATCTGGAGACTCCTCAAAAGAGCTGACTCAGAATGAATTAGAACTAAGACCTGTCATGTAAAGGTACAAGATCCCTGTGATGAATGTAACTGTACTGTATACCTAAAATGTACCAATAAACTCAATGAGAGAAAAAAAATAATTTAATATTAAAAAAACAGAATGAATTCGAAAAGCTGGCCCATGCACTGCAAAGTTAATAATCTGGTTTTATTTTGTGGTCCTGGGGAATTGAACTCAGGACTTTTGCACTGAGCTATATCCCAGGCCTTTTAAAATTTTTAAATTTCATTTTGAGACAGGGTCTCACTAAGTTGCTTCATTGCCCAGGCCTATCTCAAACTTGCAGTCCTCCTGCCTCAGTTCCCAGAGTGCCAGGAATACAGGCATGCTCCATCACACCCAGCTTGGAGTTGGCAGGTTTTTTTTCTACCTTGTGCTATTTTATTTTGCCTCTTTTTGGTTCCCGGGCCATATTGTGAAACACACAGGAAGGAGCACAAAGTCACACACACCATGACACATAGATGGGCATGTAGCCATCTGTGACAGTATGTGGTTGAAGGTTGAGCTGGAGTCATTTTCTGTTCCTGTGTGCTAAGCTAAGGCCTGAAGAAGAAAGACCCCGTATGGCCCTCTTCTTTCCTTTTGGATTTGACACTGATCAGATGCTCTCGGGCCCTCGAACCATTGGCTTCACAGTATGGACAGGGCTTTGACTGCTCTTTCTGAACCATTTGGGAAAGAAAGCCGCAGTCCCAGCGATTGCGTGGTGTTTTGTAGGTGGACAGCATGTTTTCGTTTGTGCTGCTTACCTCGTCATCTGGATCTTCAGAACCCCCATGTTTGTTTTGCTGTGTTCACTCCTCACTTACTTCTCTTTTGATTGACGGACAGCAGCGGGAAGCCTGCTCTTTGAAAACACAGGCCCGAAGCCCTGCAGCCTCCAGCCCTCGCATGGTGGCTCGAAGCCACGGTATCAGGGACACACACTGACCAGCCTCTGTCTTTGCAGTTCTGTGCGGAGCTGAACCAGCCGGTCCTGCCCAACATCCGCAAGTGGAGGGGTCCCCGGGGATGCTGGCGGTCTCTGGTCGCAGAGAAGCCCTCGAGTCAGCTCCAGAAGGTACTCTTGGCGACACAGCCTCACCTTTGCTTTTATTCTATTTCGCTGGGCTTTCCCCCAGCCCAGTCAAGGGTGTTTCATGTTTTCCACGGCTGGTGTCCTTGGGCAGGTTTGTGTTCCCTCCCCTTTCTCAGTCTCTGCCCTTCCTTTCCAGGGCCCTGGTGCTCGCTTCCTACTAGCTCAGGAGTGGACGGCTGCCCGGATGGAAATGCGAGCTTGGGGTGTTAGGAGCAGGAATCCCATCCAGGGCCAAGACAGCAAAGGGGTGATTCAGTCCTTTGTCCTCGAAATCCCTTTGCTACATTCTATCCACTGTGCACTGCCTGGAAACTTCAGAGTCACCTGAGTTCATCCCTGAAGCATTTACTTTCTCATACCTGAGGCTGTGCACATAGAGGTGCTCTGTTCACATTTCCCCCAGTTCCTGATCCTGGATTTCTGTCAGCAGTGTTGCCCCGTGGAGTGGGGGGACCTCTGCGTACAAACATTTTCATTCTTACACACTGTATTCGAGGTCAGGTTTAGATCCGCATGCTTTGAGACTTTTTGTTTGTTTGTTTGTTTAAAGACTTTTGAGCTGGAGATGTAGCTCAGTGGCAGCACCACAGACATAAAAATAGAACAGGAAGTGGTGGCACATGCCTGTAATCCCAACCCTTGGGAGGCCGAGGCAACAGGATGGCCTCACGGCATCCTGAGCTACATGATGAATTAAAGAGCAGCCTAAACTACCCTGTCTTAATAAAACAAATCAAAAAATGATTGTTACATAATTTTCCTATACATGCAGATGTTATTTTGCATCTGTAGTAGGCTTAATGTGCTTAGAAGCACATGTGAATTGTACTTACATGGTTAACATGTACAACTTGGGCGCTTAAACCACAAATCATAAATGTATACTGGACTAAAGTGTCCAGCCATTCATTATTATGGACAGTATGAAACCCACAGTGATTGTTATTGGCAGCCCCTACTCTTTTACCTCCTCCTGAAAAATGCACACTTAAGTCCCTCTTCTTTGGGCCTGATGCTTTGGCCTGGACTCGGCCCCTCAGTGAACAGGGAGTCAGGCGTGTTCGGGACAGGGTAGAGCAAAGCCAAGCACAGTGCTTCTGGGCCTCACGACTGAGCCCAGGGATGTCCCCACTCAGTCTCACAGAGATGCCAACACCACCTTGATGGTCTGCAAGGAGCACTTGATGTGTGTGGCTGCATGAGGCTTCTCGGGGTGTCAGAGTCATCCATTCAACACACATCCTTTATGCATCCAGCAAATCACTCACACATGGTGACTCACACCAGGTCCTGTGTATTGTGCCAGGTGCACATTGGTGAGAAAACCCTCCCCACCGACCAGCCCCTCTTCCAGGACAGTCATAGCCTGTCGGAGACAGGACAGGTCACCCTGCTCGAGGAGGGGATCAAAGCCATTGGAGAGCAGCATACAGTCACAGCAAGCCAAATTCCAGCCACTCAAACCTCTGTGCCTCAGTTTCTTCCTCTGTATGATGGAGGATAAGCCCTTTCCTAGCAGCAGGATTTAAGAACACAGCGAACAAGCAGCACTGGCGTGTGTCAGCGCAATGCAGGCTGGGTGGGATGTGCAAGTGTGGGACTGAACAGTCTGTCCCCATCAGCTGCAGCTGCACCCAGGCCCAGCCAGTCGTCACCATAAAGTCTGGCCATGTCTGAATTTTAAATATGGAAGGATGTGCTACTCAGCTTTTCTATCCTTGGGACACAGCATCCAACACCCACAACCTAAAAGAGGAGAGGTTTAGTCTAGCTCTGGCTCACAGTTTCAGGGGATTCAGTCCATGATCAGCTGACCCTACACAGGAACATCATGGTGGAAGGGTATGGTGGAGCAATGCTGCTTAGTTCATGGTGGCCCGGAACAGAGCAGGCGAACCGTGGCAGAGAGGAAGGGCCAGGGACTATACAGAGTATCTAAGGTCACACTTCCATTACTACCCCCCAGACATACCCAGAAGTATGCTCTATTAATCTGCTGGGCATTTCTTCATCCAATGACACTGACATATCAGGATGAATGGTCACAACCAGTAATCAAAATGATGTGTTAAAACACTGTGAATCAAATAATCCACCTGCAGGTCAGGAATATTCAGTATGTGTACTGCACAAGAAAGCACAAGCCCTGCTTCCCAACCCTAACCTCAGGTCCCTAAGTCCTCTGGTCCCTTCTCTGGCCCCTTCACTGGCCCCCACACCACAGCCTGAGGCAGTTTGCACAGAAGAAAGCTGAGACTTGGGAGACCTTGGAAGAAGTGATTTTCCCCACAGCACCCCCTGCATGGAGGGGCAGAGCCTATGAGCCATCTCCTGGGCGAACTGCTCTTGACCTTGACATCCTGAGTCTGAGTTGCTGAAGGCCCCATGTGGGTCACAAACCAGTGACAGAAGGAGCAATATGCACAGAAGAGGGGGGATAGGCAAGGCCCTGGGGCCGCTGGGGACATACGAGCAGGCATAACGGGGCTGTGAGAAGGAAGGTGGCATCAGGGAGCCAGGACTGTTTTCAGGCAGAAGATGTTGTGAGCCCTGTGCAGGGAAGGTGGCCCTGGCACTGCTGCATGGAACACGGACAGAGGAGAGGTGCAGACAGAGCTGACGGAGCGCTGCTGACCTCACCGTGCCTAGGACACTGAGGCGTAGACAGGATGGGTGGCTCCTGGCTCCCTGACACAGAGGATCCAAGATCAGGGTCTGTGACTCCACCCAGTGCTTCTGCCCACAGGGAGCACAGAAGCTTCAGCCTGAGCTGAGCCAGAGACTCAGGGGTAGCTGCCCAGGAGGATGCTTGTGTGAGGCCACTTCCACCCCTGCAACTTGGCAGAGCTCTGAGCAGCGCTGTGGGCCTGTGTGATGGTGTGTGGCCTTCCGTGCAGACGTGTGCGGCTTGCCCAGGCCGCAGGTGCAGGGAAAAAGAAGCCACTCCATCCTGAATCTCCAGTCAGTGGCAGAAGCAGGTGGCTTAAGAGCATTCTGCAGACCTCAGGGATGAGGGGTCCCCTCAAGACTGCCCTCAGTAACCCGGAGTCTGTGTCCCTATGGCCCTCAGGGCCTGTGACCCAGGCTTCAGCCCATCCACCTGCAGAGCCCTCAGCCTGTTCCTGAGCACAGGGCGGTGAACCCCACCCAGATTCCTCTATCCAGCAGCTTCAGACTGAGCCACCTCTAGGTGCCAGGCCCCGCGCACTGTGACCAGCAGCTCATCTGCAAGTTACCCCGCCCCACACAGGCTCCTGAATGATTCTCAGTGTGGCCCTTACAGCTGCAGGGCTTTTGGGAAGTTACTCAGCCTCTCTGGGCACCTGTGTCCTCACCTAACAAAGGGGTCACAAGCTGCTACCTTGTGGCATGAGATGACCCCCAGGATAATGAGATGACTATGCCCAATCAGAGGGAAGAGCCTGGCCATATGGGGTGCTTTGAGGAATGATCTTGGGAAATGTGAGCCCCTACCACCTTTCCCTTTGCTCCAGGCCACACTTTGCGGAACTCGCACCCAGCATCCACTCTGTCTCCTTCTCGCTGCAGGGCGCTAGGTACTCGGGATTCCTGTGGGACACAGCAGCTGGTGTGGAGCTGCGAGATGCTGCCTGGCAGGAGAGCTCGCCCAGCAATGGACACGGGAGGCCTCTGGCACCCAGCCCGCACCTCGCCAAGTTCAAGGTACCTGTGCCACAGGTCACCTGTGTTGGGGGCCACAAGCCGCAGTGCCCCTTCACCCCAGGGCTGCAGGGCAGTGGGGCGGGGGGGTGTGCACTGGGGTGTCCACTGTGGAACCTGCTGACGCTTCTGTGCCCCAGCCTGTAATCTCCACCAGGTGCTGTCTGTACACTCACACTCAAGGACCTGCTGGGGGAGTCAGCCCAGGTCATCTTTAAAACCTCCCAACATCATGCTGGGCCCCTTTTTATGTCAAGTGACTTTGGCCAAGAACAGCTACAGCAGCAGTTAGACTAGATAGTGTCACTGCAAAGCAAGCTGGCTTTTAAAGATGAACATGGTGATGCACAGCTATAATTCCAGCACTCTGGGTGGCTGAGGCAGAAAGATGACGAATTTGAGTCCAGCCATGGGCAACTGGGCAAATCAACAAGGCCTTGTCTCTAAATAAAATAATTTAAAAAGGGCTGGGCATGCAGCTCAGTATATAGGCCTTGGGTCCAATCTCCAGTACTGCCAAGGAAAAAAAAAAAGCTCTTTTTAATGAGAAAGTACTATGGTGTCACCTGTGGTGGTCCAGTTCCTCTCAAGAAATCCCCTAGCCAGGCCAGGGATTTAGCTCATTGGTGCTGCCACCTGCCTCAGAAGCACAGGGTTCCAAGTTCAATCCCTGGTACCTAAAAAAAAGTCCCCTAGCCAGCACTTGGCCTCCATGCCTCAGGTCACATGTAGGGTCTGGTACAGGGACAGGGCTTGGTTGGCAAACTTAGCCAAAAGATACATTGCTTGCCTAGCATGTGTGAGGCTCTGCATTCCATCCCCAGTAATGCAAAAAGAAAAGAGAGAGAGAGAGAGATGAGAAGGAATACAGTGTGTCTGGCCCTTGCCTCTGCCCAGCCCCAAGGTAGTTCCCCTGACGGGCAGGGCCACAGCGGCAGAGCTGTGCACCTGGTGGTGTCAAACCAGGGCCACGTCTGCTGGACAAGCCTGCCCTCTGCTGCCTGGGGCCCCCATCCTTCCTTTCTCAGCAGTGTTTACTTTTGGTTTTCATGACAACCAAAGGCCTAACCCCCGCAAAGCAGCCAAGCGGGGCCTCATGATGTCTGCCTAGGTGTGGCCTGCAGAACGCCCTGATGCTGCCCAGCTGTGATCGGGGTTAATCGGGACAGGCTGGGCTTCAGGGAGACAGGAACCCCCAGTGGTGGGATGTGTGTGCACTGTAGTGGAGTCTTGCTAACATCGCCTACCACAAACACCTCTTTCTACCATGTGTGGTTGCTTAGAAGGGAAGGAAGTAAATCAAACCCTGCCACGTGCATCTCTGACCAGCTTTGCAGGTCTTGGCAGGTGGGTTTCTGGTACAGCACAGGTCCTATCTGTGCGGGTCTTGTGCCCAGGGGACGGAAGCTGAAGCTCTTGCCTGTCTCCTGGGTGGTGCCAGCTGCGTCTGCCGTGGTCCACTGTGTACACTAAGCCATCTCTGGGCTGCATATGGCCTCTCGGAAAGCAGCAGTGTGTGAGCCCCTCCCTGTTGCTCTGTCTCCCGCTGCCCAGGTGGGAAGTAACGAAGTGACCCTCGTGAACCTTCACCTGGCCACCCTGAGCCTCCTAGCCACAGAGAACCCCAGCAGGAATTCCAGTGATGGCCACCGACTGGCGAGCTTGGCACAGACGCTGCAGGGAACCCTGAAAGGTAGGGTGGGGTCCTTCTCCGAGGCCCAGCCATGCTTCTGCAGGGTGGGCAGCTCAGGGTCCTCCAGGCCACCTTGGGCCACCGAGGCCAGGTATGTCAGCAGAGCAAGCCGTGGGGACTGGGACAGTCACACACCTGCCCCTCCCAGGGCCCGCTGCCCCCTGCATGGTCTGCTCTCAGGACATCACATGTGGATTCCATGGCGGTGGCTTCATGCCTTCTCTGCCTTTTCTGAATGCAAAGAATTAGAGGACAAATATAAGTGATGAGCCCTTCTCTGTGACGACTCGTCCTGGTCCCACTCCAGTGGGCTGCCTTCAGATGCTCACGTTCTCTTGTGAAAGAGAGACAGGAGGTGACATGAAGGTGTGTTCCTGTTAGCAACCGAGTTGTCCCTTCTGGGATGCGGTCTTAATCTCAGCCCCTTAGGTTGCTGTCAAGCTCAAACCCCCAACCCACTTCAGGCCCATCTGCTGGGCAGTCAGGAGGACACAGAGAGAAGCACCAAGCATTTGGCGGATCAAGCTGACTTTAAAACACCAGCAGAATTAGAATACTAGCTGGAGGCTGAGGCAGGAAGATCGCAAGTTCCAGCCCAGCCTGGGCAATTTAGCAACCATTTGAGACCTTGTCTCAAAATAAAGAAATGCTAAGGACATAGATTAGTGTGAAGGGCCTGGGTTCAGTCTCCAGTGCAGCAAACGAAACAAAACAGATAACCCGGTCCAAAAAATGGGCAAATGAATGGAGCAGACCCTTCTCAAAGGAAAGAGTACAAATGGCTAATATATTTTTAAGTGTTTAACATTTTTAGCTAGTAAGGAAATGCAAATCAAAACCACATTGAGATTCCATGTCACCCAAGACAGAAAGGCTATCAGCAAGAATACAGAACAAAACAGGAGCTGGTATGGAGGTGCATGCATGTGGTCCCAGCACCCTGGGAGGCTCAGCAGGAAGACTGTAAATTCAAGCCCAGCCTGGACAGTCTAGCAGCTTAGCAAGACCCTTTCTCAAAATAAAACTTTAGAATGAGGGGCTGGGGTTGGGTGTGGTAGTGTACAGCTGTATTTCCCCACTCAGGAGGCCGAGGCAGGAGGATCATTGCAAGTTTGAGGCCAGCTTGGGCTAGTGAGTTCAAGGCCAGCCTGAATTACATAGAGCAACCCTGTCTCCAAACAAACAAGCAAAAATAAAAAAGAGCTGGGGATGTAGCTTAGTGCAAAGATCCTGGGTTCAATCCCCAGTACTACCCCCCTACACACACACAAATGAAAAGAGCAGGACCTTGTGGAGAAAAGTGGAATCTTCCTAAGCTCTGTCCCACGGACCCAGGTTTCTGTGCTGGGTGTCAGAAGGAGAGCTGGCAGACCATAAGGACAGTGAGGTTGCGGGTGGGACGTGGTCTCCCAGAGCCACCGCTTTCTCCAGTTGAGGCTTCACGGATGAAGAGCCCTGGAATTCTCTTCTGCACCCGAGTCTTCACTGTGCTTTTTAGCCTCCTAAGATGTCTCCCTGCTACACTGCACATTCACACTGGGAGATTCAGAACAGATTCGGCTACAAAAGTATTCCAGTTCAACTATGAGCTTATATTTTTTAAAGTGTTTGTTGTAGTAATAGACACATGACCTGAAATGTACCCGTGTAATCATTTTTAAATGTGTGGTGTGGTGGTATTAAGTCCATTTACACTGGTGAGCACCCGTCACCACTATCCATCTCCAGAACCCTCCTGTTGTCCCCAGCTGGAACTCTGGGCCCCTGAACACTAACTCCCCATTCCTCCCACTTCCTGTTGCTCCTGGCAACCACCATCCTATTCCATGGACGGGACCACATTGTTCACAGAGGGGTCAGTTGTACAGGACTTGTCCTTTTGGGTTTGGATTATTTCATTTGCCATAATAGGAGGTGTGATTAAAAAACACAGTGAAGGTTTAAAAATTTTCATCACAGTAAAAAACACACTGCCATGAATCCCCCTCGCTTTGAACACCATTCCTGCCGCTTCCTGAAGCAGTTCTGAAAGTCCTTTTGTGAATATCTGTAGTTAATTACACTGTTGCCTGCCTGATGTCCTAAACTGATTGAGAATGTTTCCCTTTCGTGATAATTTTGGCTTCGGGGAAGGGCCAGAAATCATACAGTGCCAGATCCGGTGAATAAGGCAGATGAGGACACACTGTAATGTTTTTAGGGGGCTGCTTTTCCTTTGGAGGTACTCAGCAGCAACATTCACTGTAGTTTTGATCCCACCTTATAAAGACGCTCATGAAAGAGGACTTCCAGAACTGCTTCAGAAAGTGGCCAGAACCAAGATAAGTGTGTTGGAGGCAGGGTACCTTAATGAGATTAATAGCAGTGTGTCTTTTGCCATAATAAATTTTTAAATTTAGACACATTCTATATGTTTTGACCAGTCCTGTATCTTTATGGATCATCCACGGTGCAGTGTGTATTAGAACTCCTGTCCCCTCTTGAGGGTGAATAGCATTCCACTGTCCGTATGGACAGTGTCTTCCTGTTCACCAGCTCATCTGTTGCTGGCACCTAGACTGCACCCCCTTGGGGCTCTTGAGAAGAGTACTGCAGGAACACAATGTTCTATAAAAAAGTTTTAGTCTTCACGGTTAAAAAAAAAAAAAAAAAAGTTGCTGAGATGCCCCATCTAGGAAGTAGCTGTGTTAACCCATGGTCACTGTGTCACCTGTTACAATAGATGACTTGAGCCAGCTGTGGAGGCGCACACCTTTAATCCCAACTACTCTGTGACGCTGAGACAGAAGGATCACAGGTTTGAACCCAGAGACCCCGTCTCAAAATAAGACATGAAAAGGGCTGGGTGTGTAGCCTAGTGGTAGAGCACCCCTGGGTTCCATCCCCAGCACCATGGAAAACAAAAACAAAAAACACAAAGATCTGGTAGCTTTTCACACCGATGGCAGTTTGCTGCTTACACTCTGAGCTCCTTTTCCCTCGGACACAGAAAGGAAAGCTCACAGCTCCTCTAGGCCTCAAGCCATCCATCAGCCTTCTTCCCCTGGTACCCAGGGAGTGGTCAGGTTTTCGTCAGAAGCCTCAGCACGTACTTTGCCAAACTGCCAAGAAAATGTTGACCCAGCTCACTCGGCCTTGATGCATCCGGTTGGGGACAGTGACCTGTGTTCCGTGTGCCCTGCCTGTAACTCACAGCCAATTCATTGTTAACAGTGACCCTCCGGCCAGGGATGCAGGAAGTACCAGCAACTGCCTGGGTATATAGCCAGGCAGAATCGATTGGTAGAGGATAGGACGCCTTCTTCCCACCGTGCCAGCAGCAGCCACGTTCTTCACAGCCTTGCTGCCTTCACCAGGACTGTGAGGCCGAGGGTTGCTGTGTCCTCAGTGGGATTTTCTGCTTTCAAATCTGAGCAGGGCTTGAGGGCAGTAGGGCTTGAGGACAGGACTGCCCTTTGGGAACTTGGGAAGCAGGGTCTGGAGCGGTGCCTGGCACCTGGAGGGTGGTCCTTCAGGTGGGACTCACCTTGGGGGCAGCACTGGTACTGGGAAAGGCCAAGGGTCTCTCAGGAAGTGGGCATGAGTCCTCCACTTCCAGGATCTGAGGGAACAAGCAACCGAGTGCCTATCCCACACCTCCCCTGCAGGCGGAGTCCCGGAGGAGAATCTGGGCTTCTAGACACCTGCAGATGCTCAGAGCGAAGACCACCCACATAGGTGGGCATAATGGTGACATGCCTGTCATCCCAGCACTCAGAAGGCTGAGGCAGGAGGACTGCAAGTTCCAGCCCAGCAACTTGGCAAGACCCTGTCTCAAAAACAATGATAAAACGGGGCCTCAGGTTCAGTCATCAGTACTGAAAAAACAGTTTCCTTTGTGCCTTCAGTGATGCAGATATCCAGTGGGCAGAATATGGCCTTAAGATACCCAAACAAACCCATCACAGACAAGAAATCTGAGTTGTCCTGCAGTCCCTCTGGGCTGGCTGCCTGGACACCTGCACTGTCTCCTGCTTCTCAGAGCTGCCTTGTTCAGGTCCACAGTCACAGGATGCACTGTCCAGAAGTGGCCAGCCCAGTACCCGGTTGTGTGGTCACCCATATGGCTCCCAGGCAGCCTTCCTGCTGGACGCTACCACTGGGCCCTGAGGTGATCTGACCTTGGCCAGCATGCATGCCACAGGGAAGCTGCTGGAGCCTCATCCAGACCGTCCTGAGCTCTAGGAGGCGCCATCTGCAGCGCGTGCCTGCCCTCTTCTGGTCACTGCTGTCGTTTTACTTTGCTTCAATTTCCCTCTTGCCCTCCCTGAAACAGTCAGGCCAAGGAGAAAGACTGGCTAAGGGTCTCAGTTGGTGTTTGCTTCTTCGTTTCTTTGTTTAAGTACTAGGGATTGAACTCAGGGCCTTTGCAATGAGCTATATCCCCACCCCTTTATTTTGTTTTTATTTGATTTGGTTTGGTATTTTTGAGAGAGGGTCTTGTTATGTATTCCAGGCTGGCCTCAAATTCACTGTGTAGCTCAGGCTGGCCTCGAACTTGCAGCAACCCTCCAGCCTCAGCCTCCTGAGTGCTGGGATTACAAGTGTGCACCACCATGCCTGGCCCCTTTTTATCTTGAAACATGGTCTTGCTAAGTTGTCCGGGCTGTCCTCAAACTTACAGCAATCCTCCAGACTCAGCTTCCCAGATTTCTGGGATTACAGGCGTGCAGTACCATACATGACTGTCGTGGATAACACTGACAATTTTTCCTATGAACTGCTTTCCTAAAAGCTTCCTTCCCAAGGTGTTTGTGAGGAAGGGTTGCCCTGTGGGGTCATGGTCTTCCCCGCATGACCTCCCTAGGAGAAGGGCCAGGCGGAGCAGTGGGAATCCTCCAGAGCCTGGCTGGGCTCCATTGTTCTTTCAGAATTCCTCCTCCCTTTGTTGGAAAATGCTAACTGCTCTGCTTCCGGTGCGGATAACTGGCTGTGGGGGAAATGCTTAGAATACTTCAAAGGGAAAACCTTTCCACTCTGGCCTGATCCCACTGTGTCCTCCGCACTTAGACACAAATAGTTCACGTCTGGACAAAACTATGGGAAAGGGGTTCTATGCCTTGTTTTCTGGACCTGAGGCCTTGCCTAAACCAATGAACTGAGGGGACAGAGCGAGCTCGCATCTCAAGTCACCACACTGTTTCCTCTTAGACCTGAGCCAAGAACTGCTTTCTAGGTCTACCGCTGTGGTCTCAGAACCCTGTGGCCACTCTTCCTCCGTGTTCCTGTCGATAAATAGTAAGGTGAGGAATCCAAGGAAAGGAGACAGAAGTATCACTCCTCTCGAGAACAAGATCACCCCTTTTGTTATGTTTCAAGTTTAAAAAAAGAAAACAGCTCCAGTAAACAAATGATGAGAACTGGAAAATTGAGGAAAAAAACGGAAGGGGCACACAGATTGGGGAGGGAACGCAGACGCGGGCACTTGTCGATGAGGAAAACCAGATTCTGATCTGATAGCCAGCCAGGCAATGAGTCAGGCATCCACAGAGTTGGAAATGAAAGACGAAGATACAGTGGATGTGTCCCAGCTGCAGAAAAGGGAATCCGTGAGAACTTTGCTCCAGAATGCTGATCTTACAGACCAGTAATACATTCTCCACTAGAAAATCGCAGTTTTGTTCTACCATAGCCGGAGCACTAGAGCACGGTTTTCTCTCTTCTCTCATTTTTCTTTCTCTGTTCCTGTATTGTACATAAAGTATCTAGTGTATGCGCACAAGCATATTAGCACATTGCACTTTTTTTTTTTTGGTTGAACCAGAACCTTGCATTTGTGAGGCAGGCAGCAGCACCACTGAGTTAAATCCCTGGCCCCCAGCAGTATGCTTTGATTGACATCAAATGGAAATGGCACAGGGACAATACTGGCACAATAAGCCCCTTTCTACGTGAGTGGCATACTCATTCAGCTCTGATCTTTATACCAGTAAGTTATTTTGCTCTCACTGTTTCGACACAAAAGACAACGTAACAATCCTTGCATACCTTATTTAATGTTTTTCATTTATCATTGTAAGACCAAGGACAATTTTATGACTTTTTTGTATGTAGCGGTTGCATATAGGGAAGTCTATCTTTAAGAAGGAGTATATTACTCTTTCAAAAAAGAATCCAGGTTGTTTCCCCTTTAAGTTATCTTGTTGTTTAATTAAGATTCTTGTTTGAAGGTGGGGGGGAATAGAATGGAAAGAAAAGATTCATCATAAAAAAATAAAAATACTGAGAAATATGGTGATAAAATGACAAAATTGGGACAGGCATGGTGACACATAGTTATAATCCCAGCACTTGGGAGGCTGAGGCAGGAAGATTGTGAGTTCAAGGCCAGCCTGGACTACAAAGTGAGAGATTAAAGAGGGAAAGAAATGAAGAAGCCTATAAAACATTATTACAGAGCCATCGCTCAAGCGCCGGGAGGTAGGCCGGGCGATCCACTGCAGAAAGGAGAACCACACCTGCTCCCGACCCAGCAGCCATCGCTCAAGAGCCGGGAGGTAGGCCGGGCAATCCACCTTGGGAAGGAGAACCACGCCTGCTCCCGACCCAGCAGCCATCGCTCAAGAGCCGGGAGGTAGGCCGGGCCCGACCCACTGCAGGAAGGAGAACCACGCCTGCTACCCGACCCAGCAGCCATCGCTCAAGCGCCGGGAAGGTAGGCCGGGCCCAATCCACCGCAGGAAGGAGAACCACGCCTGCTCCCGACCCAGCAGCCATCGCTCAAGCGCCGGGAAGGTAGGCCGGGCCCAATCCACCGCAGGAAGGAGAACCACGCCTGCTCCCGACCCAGCAGCCATTGCTCAAGCGCCGGGAAGGTGGGCCGGGCCCAATCCACCGCGGGAAGGAGAACCACGCCTGCTCCTGACCCAGCAGCCATCGCTCAAGCGCCGGGAAGGTAGCCACGCGGGCGCCCCTGAACCCCCCATAATCCCCCCCAGTGGAGAACCACGCCTGCTCCCGACCCAGCAGCCATCGCTCAAGCGCCGGGAAGGTAGGCCGGGCCAGATCCACCGCAGGAAGAAGAACCACGCCTGCTCCCGACCCAGCAGCCATCGCTCAAGCGCCGGGAGGTAGGCCGGGCAATCCACCTCGGGAAGGATAACCATGCTTGCTCCCGACCCAGCAGCCATTGCTCAAGCACTGGGAAGGTAGGCCGGCCCGATCCACCGCGGGAAGGAGAACCACGCCTGCTCCCGACCCAGCAGCCATTGCTCAAGCACCGGGAGGTAGGCCGGGCAATCC
>NW_022900929.1:8398632-8416814 GCF_012274545.1 Fukomys damarensis
GAAGGGAGGGCAGGGACAAGGGGAAAAATGAGAATCAAGACCTATTATGTAAAGGTACAGAATCCCAATGATGAATGTAATTGTATTGTATACCTAGATTGTACCAATAACCTCAGTAAAAAGGAAAAAAAAACATTATTACTGAACATAAAGGAAGAAGAAGCTTGAGTCTGTAAGCAATGTGGCCCACTCTCGGGTGGAGAGATAACTGGAAGATGACCCCGCACACACACACATCTCTGTTGGCCCACCACCAGGAAGTGAATCCCAATGATGAATGTAATTGTATTGTATACCTAGATTGTACCAATAACCTCAGTAAAAAGGAAAAAAAAACATTATTACTGAACATAAAGGAAGAAGAAGCTTGAGTCTGTAAGCAATGTGGCCCACTCTCGGGTGGAGAGATAACTGGAAGATGACCCCGCACACACACACATCTCTGTTGGCCCACTGCACCAGGAAGACCTGACCGTGTGGCTGTCAGAGGTGGCTCCCAAGTTGGCTATGCACAGAAGCCCTGAGAGCCTCAGTAAACGCTGAGGATGCCCACCAGAGGGGTCTCTGCAGTGGAACCCCAGTCTCAGAAGTGAGGTTTGGCATCATTGTCTTTGGAGCCTCTCCCCACCTCTCCAGTTGCCAGGCCCCTCCCACCTCAACCTCAACTGCCCCTTTGTGGGACCCTGCGTGGTTGCATTTGAGAAAAGAAATTCTCTGTGTAGAAAAGAAAATGTGGGATTCAGGATGTAGCTCAGTGGTGAGCACTTGTCTAGCATGCACAGGCCCTGGGATGCATCCCCAGTACTCCAAAACAGTGAAAGAAGAAGATATTTAAAGACTGCTGATTGGAAGGAGATCCATCTCTAGGATGTATCAATGAGTAAAAAAAAAAAAAAAAGTAGCGTAGGAACTCAGGCAAAGGTGCTATTGTAATGAATAAACAGGCAAGCAGGCTCATGCATGGGCAAAGTCTCAGGAGACACAGGGCCGGCTTCCTGTGGCCAGCTCAGGACACAAATGTGAAGGACATTATTAGTTTGCTTACTAAACATTCAAATTGTAATTTTAAAATAAAAAATCAGCTGAGTGTGGTGGTGTACGCCTGTGATCCCAGCACTTGGAAGGCTGACACAGGAGGATGGCTGTGAGTTCAAGGCCAGCCTGGGCTACCTAGTGAGCTCAAGGTAACCTGAACTGTATAACGAGACCCTGACCCCCCCCCAAAAAAAATTGCTTCTCAGTCTTTTGACTAAGATCAATTGTTAAAAAAAAAAGGAATGAAATGTGAAAATGAAACCGTAAAGGGAGCTTGTAGTTTGATTTTGGAGTCTGTATAGGGACATTTTATTAATGATAATGCATTAAAAGAAAAATTAAATATCTCTGCTGCAGTTTGGCCATAGACCAAATAAGGCAGATGAGGAGCTTGGGGAAAGACCAGTTCCTATATGTGATAAAGACGCACTGTTCTTAGTCTTTGAAGACTTCATGCACTTCTGTCAATAAACCACTAGTTCCCTGTGCAGCGTAGGACACAGCAAAGACCCCAGCCCACCCTCTTGTTTCCAGCGTCTCTCTGATCAAAGATCCAGGACCCTCTGAGAAGTGACCACTTCTAGGACCAGGGAAGAAAAGATACACGATGGTCCTGGAGCATCGTAGAGCATAAGTAAGAAAGTGCTTGGGCACTGGCCGTGGTGGTGCACACCTGTAATCCCAGCACTCGGGAGGCTGAGGCAGGAGTATCGCTGTGAGTGCAAGACCAGCCTGGGCTACATAGTTCCAGGTCAGTCTCAACTACATAGTGAGACCCTGTCTCAACCCCCCACCACCACCACAACCAAAAAAAGAAAGCGTTTGGGGCCAGAGATTTAGCTCAGTGCCTGCCTTGTAAATGCAAGGACCCAAATTCGATCCCCAGTACAAAAAAATGTGTTTAAGAAAACACTCAACAAAAAACACAGCGGGTGTGTGTGAGCAGGAGTAAGGAGCCAACAGAAAGAACCCCAAAGACCAAAGGTGGAAAACGCTGAGCTGTTAACAAAGTCCTTAACAAGTTGCAGAAGCACGTGAGTCCATAACTGGCATAAATAAGTGGTTGAGCAAAGTAATAAGCAGCGAAGAAGAGAGAAACCTTTTCTGCAGCAGAATTACACACATGTACACTAGCACGCAGTAAAGGGTTGGCCATGGAGCCCTGGGCCTCACACATACTAAGCGAGCACTTACAATTGAGCTGCCCCTGCCCACAACACCACATAACTTGAAGGCAACTGGTTTTCTTACAACAGAAGGAAGCTGTGCCCTTGTTTTGGCGAGACTACCCAGGATTGGTAGGATGTGGGGAGAGGCTCCTCATGTCCCCTGTGGGGTATGAGCAGAGCACGCTGGTAAATCTATCCAGAATCCATGATAGCCTTGCTTTTAAACTAGAATTCTGATTTTGGAGTGAGATTCTCACTTCAGCCTTGTTACAGCGGTAAGTTTTAGCAGCAGTTGAGAAGTGAGCAGCAGCCAGAGAATGGAGACCCACAAACATCGCCATAGAAAGTGCACACTGTGGTTGCCCACGAATGCCAGGAGACCAGCCTTTTCCTGGTCCGGGGTTCGAGTTGAACTTCCACAGATAGAGCACCTGCCAGTCAGGCACAAGTGGTCAGCGCTCACACCTCCAGCCTTCATCTGGGGCATTTGGCTTCTTGATAACCTGTCTGGAGAAGCATCAGCTGCTCCAGGTGTTACCCTGGAAACCAGGCTGTTTGGGGACTTCCTGCCAAAGCACAGGTTCTCTCTCATCTCATTGCTCTGAAGCCTGTGTATCCTCTGAGACCCAAGGCCACTGCCGCCTCTGCCTAGGCCACCCTTCCCTGTGCTATCTCTGTATCCTGGTTCTGCCCGTGCACTCTGTCCCCATCTTTCCTCTAGCCCACTGTGTGCCCCTGGAGGGCAGCTGTTCTGCTTCTCTCTGAATTTGTGGCCCACCTGGGTGCTCTGGAAAAAACATACTGAGCTGATGCTAATGTTACCTATCCAGCACGATGCTTGGGCTTTTTCCACAGTGAAACCAGACCCCAAGAGCTCCAACCTGGGTGGTTTCTGTATTACACTAGCCCTGCTCTTGCAGACTGGGGAGAGGGCGGCACGGAAAATCTGGAAATGCCGCGATGAGACCATGCCTCCGTCCTCAGGCTGGGGAGTGAAATCAGGGAATCACCTTCCCATTTCAAGGTGTCAGGGACAATGTCAGGTCTCTCTCTTCACCCGCTCTTTAATTCCTGATTTTCGTCCTTGTACTTCTAGGAGAAAAAGATGTCATCATATTAGGGGATTTTGGGCAGGGGCCAGATAGCAGTGACTACGATATCCTGAGGAGAGAGAAATTCCACCACCTCATCCCGGTGCACATCTTCACCAACATCAGCACCAAAAACCCCCAAGGCTCCAAGTCCCTGGACAACATCTGGATCAGCAAAAGCCTGAAGAAGATGTTCACAGGTAAGGGAAGCAGACGGCAGCCCTGCTTCCTCCTGTTCTGGAGGAGAGTCGGGGACCCCAGTCCTGTCTGAAGATGTCAGCTCCTCTGTGGACGTTTACGGGCCTGCTGTTTAGGTCACTTGTCCCTCATCAGAGATGCTGTGGCAGTGCTGAGGTTGGAACCCAAGGCCCACACATGCTAAAGATGAGTACTCTACCTCCAGCCCTCCAGCAGGGTCCTTGATGAAAGACAAGAACAACGTTTTACAGAGTTGCAACAAGCCCATGTTGTACTTCAACAAAAATGGTAAAACTAAGCTGGGGATTTAGCTCAGTGGTTCGGTGGCCTGCCTCGCAAGCACAAGGACCTGAGTTCGATCCCCGGTACCAAAAAAAAAAAAATCTCAGAAAAAGAGCAACGCCCGTGTCCCAACATGAGAGGCTTACATGCAGCAGCCAGGCCGACATCCTTAGTCTGCACTGTGTCACCAGCCCCTTCCTCTGGGTGCTGGCTTCCTGCTGGACTCTACGGCACCTGGCAGGGAAAAGTCATCAGAGCTGGTACCCCCAGTCCCCCCCAGAGCCTGAGAGAGACTGAGGCTGAACATATATGGTGGGAGGAAGGGAGAGACCCTTCCGTCCCCAGCCCAAACCTGCAGCCAGCCCCTGACCTCAACACTGCCCAGGACCGGGGCCCGCAGAGTGCCTATGACAGGCTGTGACTGCTTCTGTGACTCTAATTGCTGTCAAGTAGACCTCCAACTTAGTGTGTTTCTAAGTCTACCTTTTAAAAATGCCTTTCCTTTCTCATAAGCCTAAATTACTCTTTTTGATACCCCTGTAGAATTCATAGCATACACACACACACACACACACACACACACACACACACCACCTCCCACTTTAGTGTCATGCTTTACAAAATAAAACCTTCACTGGAGACATCTCGTGAGGCATCTGACCCCGAGTCAAGTACTTTTTTTGTTTTGTTTTGTTTTGCAGGGCTGGGGATTGAATCCAGGGCCTTTGCACTAAGCTGCATCCCCAACCCCTTTTTAGTTTTTCAGTTTGATACAAGGTCTCATTAAGTTGCCCAGGCTGGGCTTGAACTTGTGATCCTCCCTCCTCAGCCTCCCAAAGTGCCAGGATTATAGACGTGTACCCCCACACCTGGCTGAAATACATATTTTGCTGGTCAAACTAGTAGCAATCCATAAATGGTGTGGTCTCCTTACTGTATCTGAAGGACTGGAGGCCTAGCTTCTGGGTATTTTCAGTGCCTACATGTGTGAGCCCTTTTTTGTGTGGAAAGTTGTGTTGGCCGATTGCCTGGGCCCAGCAGCTTCCTTATGCTGACCTGGGGCACCACCTGCAACCTCACCGTTCCTGTCCTGACTTCTGGGTGTCTCCCTCCCCTCCAGGTCACTGGGCCGTGGTGAGAGAAGGACTCACGAACCCGTGGATCCCGGATAACTGGTCCTGGGGTGGAGTGGCTTCCGAGCACTGCCCTGTGCTGGCCGAGTTTTACATAGAGAGGGACTGGGGCAAGAAGGACGGGCCTCGAGACCGCAGCGAGGTCACCCTGGAGCGCAGCGAAGCCAACATCAAGCAGGAGCGGTGATAAGAGACAAGGGGATTTCTCCCCTGGGACCTGGGAGGGCACAGCAGGGGGCGGGCCCTTCTCACCTCCTCCAGGGACATCACCACCCCTGGGGGACAGTGACACTGGAGGAGCTCTTCAGAGTGGGCATGGCGGTCACATCGGAAGTCCGGGAGAATGCGCCGCCCCAGGCTCAGCAGAAGGAGTCCGGTCCTCACCAGGCTGGTGGCAGCGTGGGGTGGGGGGCAGATGGACGGCGCTGAGGCAGAGAGGAGGGAGGAGAGACAGCCTCCCGACCACCAGCTCCAGGCATTTCCAGCTCACTGGCTGCAGATAGAAGAAAGCTTTTAACTGATTCTCAAGGATTTTGACTGGTGATTTTTAGTTTTGTTTTGAAAAAAAAAAAAATAAACAGATAAACCTGCCTGGCTGCAGTGAGCTTGAGACGCTTTCCTCGAGGCTGCGCATGCGTGCCCGGGTCCTTGTTCCCACCTGCCCGTCCCATCCCGGCTGCAGCCCCGCAGAGTCACCTGGCATCTCTGCAAACCCTTCTGCCACCCCCTGTCCCCTGACTCCCTTGCTAGACTCTGTCTTTGCAGCAACATTTCCGCTTCTGGGCACTTCCTGGAGCCCAAGAATTCCATCACAAGGACATCTTGTCCTCCTGCTTGCCATCAAATTCCTCGCCCAGAGGCTCCCTGTGTTGCTCTGAATGGTACACAGCTGTCCATAGCCATAGGAATTTATAGCTGCCTTCCACATCCATGGACTCAGCCAGCCTCAGATAAAAAAAAAAATCTTTTTTTAAATTGCATATGTGCTAAACATACGTGCTTTTTCCCCCTTGTTATTATCCCCTAAACAATATAGTATAACCACTATTTATGAAGCATTTACGCTGTACTAGGTGTCGTAAGTCATCTAGAGATTGTCTGACTTTATGGGACGCTGGGCCTGCTTGTGGATGCCCATAGTCCCAGCTCCTCAGGAGGCTGAGGTGGGAGGATTATATGAGTCCAGGAATTCAAGACAAGCCTGGACAACACAGTGAGCCCTGTCCCAAATAAAAACGCATACGGCAGGATGTATACATGTTACAGGCCAATGCCATGCCATTTAAGGTAAGGGCTACGACTGCGTGGATTTTCGTGTCTCCTGGGGGGCCCTGCAACCCTCTCTTTGTTGAGAATGAAGGGTAGCTGTGTGCTGCTGACTCAGTGCACAGGAAACTCAGCCTGAGTGTTCAAGGAGGGAGGGTCCTGCTGTGTGGTTGGGCTTGGCCTTTCGCTTAGGCTCATCGTGACACTGTCCCATGAGACCAGGTTGATAAAGCCCCCTTCACACCTCCTGAAGGTCCCTGAGCCAGTAAGGCAATGGATGGGAACTCTGGCGGTCAGGGTAGAGGGTCAGCTTGATTGGCCTGGGGCCCGCTGGGGGGATTGGTGGAGCACACTTCTGCGTGTGTCTGGGTGGGTCTGTGTCTGGTCCCTGGCCCTTTCCTCTGCTGCTGCTCCCTTGCTCTGCTTGCTGGCAGCCATGAACTAGGCAGCTTCCCTCTTCCAGGCCCTTCCGCCATGATGTTCCTGCCTAGGAGCCAGCCGACCATGGACTGAATCCCCCAAACTGTAAGCCAAATAAAACCTCTCCTCCTTTACATTGTGGGTGTCAGGCATTGTCCCAGCAATGGAAAAGCTGGACCGATACAGGATTCCAGCCCATGCTCACATTAATGTGAAAGTACAAAAAGGAATAGTGATAAAGTAAGTCCTGGGTCACCCCAGTTTCCCATGGTAGCCTCTCTCACACCGAACACTCACTGTGCACCAGCACTGAGAATCCTCCTGCCACCAGGCCACGTGACCTCAGTAGTTTCTGGGGCCTGTGGCTGCCAGACTGTGATAAGAGTCCTGGCCCCAGAGAATGTGACTCATCTTGGACACAAGGAAAGGCTCTGGGGGCAATTGGGGTGCAGCTGTGCCCCTTCTGCCCTTCTGGGGTTGGGGAGGTCTCCTTCCAGTGGGAGGCAGGCAGCTCCCGTCCCTCCAGCCAGCCTGGGTGGGAAGCCCGGCTCAGCATTCGGAGTCCTTGGGACTGGAGAAGCGCTCCTCAGCAGAGCACGTGTTCTTGGTGCCTCACCTAAAAGTAACAGCCTCACCTGGATTCTCCAGGCAGGCACCCCAAATTGTTTTAGAGAGATGTCTTTTTGCACCAAAGATGTGGACCGAAAAGGCTTCTTACTCTGGTGAGCAGGGGAGGAAGTCCATCTAAATGACCTTTCGAGGGTTTGTGGCAGAGGCTGGGAGCTGAGTGGCAGCCACAGCTCGAGGGCACTCTGCCTGTGACCTGTGCCGGCCACCAGGATGTGCGCAGACTGATCTTACTCTAGCCGGCCCACTTGGCTTTTGCTTTCAGTTGTGATGTTTGTTATTTTTGTTGTTGTTCATTAATAAACTTTATTTTTAAGAATGCCTTTAGGTCTGTGGAAGAGTTAAGCCCAGAGGACAGAGTCTGCAGGTCCTCCCAACCCCCGCCACCCCAGCGTTAACATCACCTTACTGTGGCTCATTTGTCACGGCTGCTGTCCTGTCCTGGTTTACAGAAAGGTTCTTTCTGCACTGTGCACCCTCTGAGTTTTGTCCAATGTACAGATGGGCCTCGTTACAACAGGGTTGCATCCCCATAGGCCCACAGTGAGTTGAAAAGATCCTGAAGTCAGAAAATGCATTTAATCCAGGTGTGGTGGTGCATGCCAAGGATGGCAAGTTCAAGCCTAGCCTGGGGCAACTTAAGTGAGACCCTATCTCAAAATAACAAATAGGAGGGGCAGAGGAGGAGGCTCGGTGCAAAGGTGGTGTCCAAGAGGGGAGGGCGGCGGGTGCATCTAATACAACTCACGCACAGAATATCATTGCTTTGCCCTAACCTGCCTTAAATGACTTCAGGACACTAACACTTTGCCTGCAGTTGGGCGAGATCATCTACTGCAAAATCTATTTGATAAAAAAGTGTGGACTGTGTCATGTAAGTTACCAAATACCTGTATCCAAAACGTGCCAGTGACATTGTCTGTTGTAAGGCAGCCATCGTAGGCTCGGACCGTCTGCGGGACGGCATATATCACAGCACAGCCTCACACAGAGCATCTGCCCCGCACATCCTGTGTGTGTGGCCTTTTAAGGTTAGCTCACCGCACTTCGGCAGCATCCATGGTGCACGTCAGTGGGAGGAAACAGGCTTTTATTAGGATGCACCAGGTTTCCCTGGAAAATCGTGGGAAGTTCTTATCCTCATGCCTGGAAGATTCTGTTAGGTAAAATGTTTTGATGAGGAGGGAAGGGGGTAGTGGGCTAATGAACAGAAGGGCCACCTGCCCCGTGCCATCTGGTCACTTGACAGGCCATCTTCATTCAGGGGTGCTTGCTCTTGAGTTAAATCATCTTTGCCATGGCAAATGACCTTCACAAATCCTTTTTGTTTTCAGGGCCTGTGGTCCAGCCCCCTTGTGTAATCTTTTGGATGAACAGATTATACAAGTTGAACATCACTCTTCTGATTAGAGAACAAGATTATCAAGTTTTCAGCTCACACTTTGATGCTATGTGAAAACCACCAGTTATCCCCATGTTCTGAATAAGAGTATCTCAGCCATCAAAGGCTGAGGTAGGAAGATCTCAAGTTCAAGCCCAGCCTGGATGATTTAGGGGGGTCCTGTCTCAAAAAACAGCTGAGGATGTATCCCTGGGTTTACAAAAGGAGTAGGGTGAGGTTATCTTTTAGAAGCTGCAATGCTGGGCAAAGAAAAAAGAATGACCTTATGACGGGCCACTTCTCAAAGTAAAGCTGATTTGGGGATCCAGGGGCATAAAGTGAAGCAGTGAAATCAATTAATTTACTCTGCCCCCCCCATCCATCACCCTGGCAACCACTGCTGCTTTCCAGCCTCCTGGTTTTTCCCTTCTAAGAGCATCTTGGAGTTGAAATCACACAGTGAAGCTCTCTGTGGAATGACTTTTACACAAGGTGATGGGTTAGGGTCAGGGGTTACAGTTGGAGTAGGGTTGGGTTAAGGGTCAGGGGTTAGAGTTAATGATTAGGGTTAGTTTATGGATTTCAGTTAGGGGTTGGGATTATGGTTATGGTTACGACATCCAAGTTTTTTGTGACTTGTCTCTCTGAGACATACTTTCTTCCTGCGGTCAACCTTCCCTCTTGTGGGTAGCTCCAAACTCCTAGGTTCTCAAGTCCTTGCCCCTCGGCCCCGGGCCCGTCTCCCTGTGAACATCGTTGTCTCCTCTCCACTCCCTCCCTGTTCTTCCTCTTCCTACTTCTGCCCATCAGTGTTGGCCTGGGAGGGTCCTAGCTGGTGCGGACTTGGTGGGAGAAGCCATTGTGCCCTCTCCTTAGAGGAACTTGCATCTTCTAGATGTGATCAGGGCTGGGAGTTCTCAAACCCCAGGCTTGAGGTCAGTCGAGCCTCCTGCATTCCTCGTGGCCCCCATCACAGGGGTTCAGCAGGTGGCAGGGCTTAGCCCACCCCACCCCATCCCCTGTCCCTCCTTCTGTCCCTGGGAGGGCTGAGAGCTCAGTGCCCTGTCGTGCACCAGGTAGCCAGGTTCCCTGTCCTCAAGGTCCACAGACTCAGTGGGAGTGGCGCCCTCACCTAACTGGTCCAGGGAGGAAGAGTGGTTACCCTGGGCTCCCCGAGACTACACAGAAGCTGTTTTCTATGGCTGAGTGTAGTACTGCACATCTGTAATCTCAGCACTGGTGAGGCTGAGGCAGAAGGGTTGCTCTGAGTCAAGACCAACCTGGCCTATACAGTGAGCCACAACCCAACACACATATCCAAAAATCGGCGGGGGGCGGGGGTTGGCAGGGATTTAGCTCAGCGGTTCAGTGGCCTGCCTTGCAAGTGCAAGGACCCAAGTTCAATCCCCGGTACCAAAAAAAAACCAAAAGTCGGGGGTTGAAGCCAACGTCTTTTCACTGATTTGAAGTCTCCACCCTTTAAAAATATTTTTGAGACAAATTCTCACTGCATCACTAGGTTACCCAGGCTGGGCACTAACTTTGAATCCTCCTGCCTCAGCCTCCCAGAGTGCTGGGATCCCGGAGTGCCACCACTCCCACCCAACTAAAGTGGCAGTTATTTTCTAGTCTGGATGACTGCTAAATCATGGCTATTTTTCTTTCTTCTTTAAACCCTGGCTATTATGCAGAGCCAAGCAAAGTGTGGTGGGGACAAAGATTCAGCACAGTGCTCGCATCCCAGCATGAGCCAGCACTCTGCAGATCCCAGGCCCAGCCCAAAGTGGAGGTGCAAGGGAGTGAAGACCACAGCTGAAGACCAGGCAGGAGTACCCCCAGGGTTGGGGTGTTGCCAGACATGCGAGTGGTCACTGTGGGATTGGGGTGATGCTGATTTTCATGGTCCCACCACGCATGGGCCTTTTGTTCTGGCATCTGTTTATTGAGCTGAGTTCTGCCAGTCGGTGATGGACTATCCGGGTGCCTGCGTGCACTGCTGACCCCCACACAGGAATTATTTATCACATGATCATGTGGCCGGGGGTGTGCGAAGGGTTGGGTTCTGCTGCCATGAAGTGTTTGTTCAGTGGCTGCAGGGAGGAAGGCTGGGGCACAAGCAGCCTTGACCAAGGCAGGCATAGGCCAAGGGGGCTTCCTGCTTCCTACTTACTACCCCGAAGATCGAAGGCAAGGAGGCCCTGCTCAGCCCCTGTGGGCTCTGCCCCTGGAGCAGGGCTGGAAACTCCTGCTTCTCTGCCAGGCAGAGCGAGGAGGCAGAAAGAGGCTGTGGTGACCGCTCTGCTTGAGGTTCTCTGTGTTTAGGGCCACCTGCTCCCCTGCAGGCTTCTTCTGGCACTTTCAGGGTGCTGGGTGCCTAATGGTGTCTGGTGAGCAGGCCATACATAGTTCAGGCACCAGTCAGTGATGGGGGTACGGGCACCTGAGCACCCTGTGGCTCCTGTGACTAATGCAGGATTCTGGGAAGGCTGGGGGCACTCGCGGCCCTGGGGTGTCGCTGTGTAAGGAGTGCACTGGCCAGGCAGTGATGGCACAGGAACCTGCTCCTCTGGACAGAGCCGGAGTTCTTCACTCCAGAGACAGGAGGCGAGCTGCCAGACCAGACCTGCTGCAAGCTGTGCTTTGTTTTGAATTCTGACCCTTGGAAATGACATATGAAATAGAAAATGGGAAAACACATTCGCTCATGGCAAACAGGTACTGTCCCAGTTCTCTGCATCAAGGGACCGTGTGACTGTCCTGGGCTGGATATTTGCTGGCTGTCAAAGGTCAGTGTTAGGGAGCCAGGAATCCTGGGATTGGCAGGAGTGGTGGCGCACTCCTGTAATCACAGCACCCTGAAGGCTGAGGCAGGAAGATCGCCAAAATTTCGAGGCCAGCCTGGACTACACTGTGAGTAAGACCAGCCTAGGTTACATAGTGAGACCCTGTCTCAGAAAACTAAAAATAAAACAAGGGAATCCCAGGCCCAGGCCTGCTAGGTGACCTGGGGCAACTGGTGACCTGAATTGAGGCAGTGGTCCTGGGGCAGCGGTCCTCCCACTGGTCAACGCAGCACACCCTGGGAACATGTCTGGCGTGCAGACATGGTTTTTTCAGTTCAGAGCTCTGAATCTAGGGAGCTCTGAGCTACAACCTCAGCTTCCCCCACCTTTTTGTGAGAAAGGTTCTCTGAGTTTTGAGTCGAGGCTGGGATCTATTTGCAATCCTTTTGGTTTAGCCTCTTGAATAGCTGGGTTTATAGGCGCTAGCATGTAGTGTGTGTGTTTGTTTTTTGAGACGGTGTCTCCTATGTAGGCCAGGCTGGCCTCAGCTCACAGTAACCCTCCTGCCTCAGCCTCATAAATGCTGGAATCACAGCCCAGCAGCTGGAGGAATGCTTTAGAACATTTCTGAGCAGATTATCATCGACTTACCTAAGGAGGCAAAGTCACAGGACAATGTAGAAGCCAGAAACTTCCACACTTGCCTCCCCTCGGGGTCTCGGGGGCTGCTGCTGAGGAGTCTGGGTCCTGAGGTTCTTGGAGGAAGATGTGCTGCAGGATATGGCAACCCAGCTAGCCCAGGGCTCCTCCGAGGTCTGCCCCAGCCCGGTCACAGGAGGTCTGCTTCCCTGGGGGTCGGGTCCTCCTCAACCCCCAGCCTTTACCTGAAGGCCACCCAGAGGCTGCAGGGGCCGGGCTGTGTCGTTACTGAGTGTTTCGCGATTAGCTAGAGGAAGCAAGCTGCTGCTGGGCTCAGCACGTGGAGTTCCAGACGGGAACTGTGCCTTCCCAGCTGTGCCTGCAACCCAGAAACAGCGGCCTCTGTGTGTCGGACACTCTGACTCGCTGAGCAGAGAAGTATCTTTGCCAGAGGAGCTGGTAACTTTTCACACGATCTCCTTCTCTCTCATTTCTCTCTAAAGGAAAAACTGGTTTTCCTCAGAAGTGTCTGAGGTAATGATGTTGGTAAGATAAAGCAGGATCTGAATTCCAAACTGCGGGTATCTTGTGCATTGCATTAGTGAAGAGGAACTCTAAGACAGGGGCTTACTGTCCCTACCACCCCTCGCTTTGTTTTTTTAAAATTGTGAGACAGGCCCTCATGCACCAAACTTCCCAGGCTGGCCTTGAATTGTGATGCCATTTCAACCTCTCCAGCAGGTGAGATTGCTGGCAGGCAGCGCTACATCCTTTCTCACGGAATTTGATGACAAACTTACCAGTCTGAGTTTTAGACTGGACAGAGGGGAACTGGATTTTAAAGTAGGCTAGCAGGAATCTTCAGTAACTCTTTCTCCAGGTCTTCACGATGCTGTACTAACTTCTCTTACTACAGTCATTCTTGCTCGAAATCCAAATTACACGTTAGGATCTAGCTCCAAGGGTCAGATAAACTGCCAGAGGAGTGGGGAGGGAAGGGGACAGAGTAGAGCTAGGGGTCCCTCTGGTGGCAACATCTGGAAATTCACTAAGGCCCCTGCTCAAGCCTCCGAGACTGACAACTCTAAACTGTCAATATCTAATCAATGACACAGTGACCCAAACAAGTCACATGGAACTGGATCTTCTACTGGGAGCCAGTGACAAGAATACTGTCTTCCTAAGTGCCCGTCAGCGTCCCTGTAGGATCCAAGCTACTTTTCTTGGAGATTTAATAGTAATTAGGAAAGTGCTTCCAATTTGATACAGGTATTTTATGTGTTTTGGTGCTGGGGACTGAGTGAACCTTGGCCTTGCACATGCTGGGCAAGTGCCCCAGCAATGAGCTACACTTTCAGCTCTGATAGAGGTGTTTTAATACGGCCCAAACCAAATATTTAGTTTATTTAAATTTGAGATGTTTACCCTTAGGATGTTTCTTCTTTGCTGCTATTAGGAACTTCAGTACGCTGCATCTGGCTGTTACCATCATGAGTCTCTATGAATACAGGTTATTTCGAGTTATCTCATCCACATGGCAGGTGGAGAGTTCTACAGAGCTCCACAATGCCTGGGAACTACTCTCCAGTAAAACCCCTTATTCGTAGGGCTCTTGCTCCACAGCCAGCTGACAGATAACTGGTATGTCACCTCCTGGCCCTGGTTTCAAGGCACTAATTCCCTTGGCTGCAGGAGCAACACTGAGCACAGGAGGCTGAGACCCATAGCCGACAGGCTTTCTGAACTCAAAGACCACCAACCCGGCCCTCTCGCCAGCACTCTTCATGTCGGCTCCTTTGGGTACCCAGGCTTCCTGCCCTTCGGTGCTGGGGATGGAAGCCAGGGAGAGCCTTGCCCTCGTGAGGCCAGTGCTCACCACTGAGCTGCACCCTGGCCCTACCTGGCTGCCGAGGACCCCGGTGGCTGCTTTCATGGCCTGCCCCTCCCTGGGCTAAGCTTCTCAGGCTCCAAACACTAGCCTTGGGAAGAGCAGCGGTGAAGTGTGAGCAATCACCACTGGGCACACAGCCTCTCACTCGGATTCAAACACTCTCACTGTGGTTGTACCGCTCCCTCCCAAACGGTCTTCTCTTCTTCCTCAGATCTCCCACACTCCCTCAGGTCTTCCCTTCTTCCTCTGAGATTTCCCGCACTCAGCAGGGCTCCTGCCCCTCTGCAGGTCCCGAGTGAAGCTTTATAAATGAACGGTCACTGCGGCCCTCTCTCCTCTTCCCTCCCCACACCCCAGGGGCTGTGAGCAGAACTAAGCAGGGAGGAGGCCCTGCAGATGCAGCATTTCTCCACGAGTAAGGCCGCTAGGAGACAAAAATCCACTAATGTCTTTTGGGTAATCACCACACGATGAAACACAAGAAAGGTCACAATAAAAATATAATTTGGCTTTCAGAGAACAGAAGTTTACATGCATACAGTAAATGTCCACACACTTCATTTTTGCTACTTGTTTTTATTATAACTCGACAAAAAATGCCCAGAGACATACCATACAAATTTTAAGCGCTTTTACAAAAGTGAAAATACAAAGAAATGAAAACTATGGATTTATGTTTGCAAACCATTTTTCTTTAAATCCAGCTGGTGTTAAAATTTAACAGATTATCAAAATATTTGCTTGGTCCAACTGTATGTTAGAATTATAGTGGACACAAATGATGAAATCCTAATTATCCACAATCTGTGGTGAATAACTATTACAGTTCAAGTCAGTACGGTCTTCAACTAAGTATTGTTGCTAAAGTTTTCTGTTCATTAAAATTTTTATTTTTGGGAACAAAACAGATCTGACTTCTATTTCAGGAAAGACAATAAACATTTCATCTTCAAGCTCAATTTTAAAGCTGAAAGCACTTTAAAGTATTTCTGCTATCTGAAGCTACTTTTGGTTCACTGCTAATTTGTAAAACATTTTAATGACAATGTGATTTAAGTTCATTTTTTTGTCTACAGAATCCTCATGTTTTTCTATCTTTATACCAAAACAGTAAGGCAAGAAAGCCGTTCCTTTTCCAAATCGGACAAAGAAAACATCTAGCCACTTTAAAATTCAGGGCTAGGACCACTGCAAAATACCCCAGTAGGAAATTAAGGCTGCTGTGATTTTTCTTTAAACAATACAGTAAGTTTAGCAGTGTTCCTGCCCGCTTATGTTGGGTTTACAAACATCTGGGCTGAAGTCACAGGACACAGGTACAGTACTGCCATTTCTGTCTACACTTGTAAGACATGGCTTTCACAGTCAGTTTTAAGACAAAGTTGGAAAACACTACACTGAGCTGAAAGTACACGATTATGCCGCAAGGACAGCCATTCAAGGTAACGGCAGGTGCTGGTGGCCCCTGCTGCTTCCTGGAACACAGAGGTGCTGGGCCTGCAGTCAGGATGGCGAGAGGCAGTGCTTTCTGCGCTCCAGAGGACCTGGCGGGCACCAGCTCAAGTCTCTTCTGGGTGTGTAACATCCTTCTCTGCGACAAGCCTTTCATAAAGCTCACAACCCAGCCTGACAAGGTTTCCTGAGATCACTGCTAGCACGAAAGGGACCAGGCTTTGCAGTAGGAAGCTACCAGGGTAAGCACCATGGTTTGGCCTGAGCGAGGTACAGCGCACTCTCGGGGGACTTTGGGTAAAGACTGCAGTTTCAACCTGGAACAGGTACCACTGCAGCATCCCTTCTGATCTTTAGAGTAAGCTGTGCGAGAGCTATCTGATTCCCAGTATACACAGTCAAGTATATACGAAACCAATTACCAAGCGAGGTGCGGGTGCTGACAGCAGGAGAAATACAGCAAATACAACTCTCACTGCTGAACTTACCCCATGCTATCATTGGTGGATGAAGCTGAAGACTGGGATGTCAAGGCTGGGTGATCCGGTGGGAATGCCTAGAGATTTTATTGATCACAGCATGGTCAAGTTGACCCTAGGTTCTAGGTCAGGCTATCTGTCCCCTCCTTGTTACATATTCCCAAAAAAGTGAGTAGCTTCCTGCCTCTCCAACCATTTTGATGTGTGCAGCACACATACATCTCATTTCTATGAAGAATGCAGACGGAAGAACCTTAAAACTGTAGAAGTTTTAATGGGTATAATAGATTTCAGGAAGTAAAAAGTGTTTAGTTAAGAGAAAACTGGGCAAAAAGAGGCTGGGGGTGTATCTCAGTGACAGAGCACACACAATTTGCTAATTGAGTTTCTAGAAGCTGAGGAGGTGAAATAATACTGTATTAAATAAAGGACTTAAGGACAACTTTTCAAATTGCTTTTCTCCTTCCTTTAACATTACTTAACGTTAAGAGAAATAAGACATCCAAGCCATAGCTGGCTTTTCAGAGTGTCCCAAGACTGAGTTTTCAAAGGAGAGCACACAGTCACACTTACAGTGTGCAGGGCAGGGCAGGCTCCACCGCAGAGCTGCCTCAGTGCCGGGGCAGATTCTGCCATGAGATGCAACCAGGAGTCTTCGGAAACACCGAGCAGGCGTGATTTCAGTCCAGTCTGTCAAGACTGAGATGCAAACAGGACTACCTCGCTCTGCGGCCCACAGAAACATTTTAGGGAAGCAGTCTGTTTGCATTTAACCTAAAAATTCAGCTGAACACTGAGGACCATGCTTCAGAAAACTCAAGTTAAAAGTCACTCTCTCCTCTTGTGGATCCACTGGCACTGCTGCACCTAGCTGGGACTCCCTCAGGACAGCTGGTCTGCACCGGGCCTAGATGAGGGCCTGCAGCTCCCTGTCCGTGAGCTCGTTCACCTCCATGATCTTCTCCAGGTGCTCCCTGTACCGCTCGTGGTTCTGCAGGAAGTGCGGGACCCGCATGTTCTCAGTGACTGCCAGGCCTTTCAGGCGATCCACATCTTCATAAGACACCTGGAAAAGAGCACAATTTAAAAATCAACTACACAACCAGGGATTTAGCTCAGTGGTTCCACTGACTGTCTCACAAGCGCAAGGTTCTGAGTTCAATCCTGGGTACTGGGGAAAAAAACTACAATTTACCTTTAAGATGGATTTCTGCCCAGGATCTTAAAAGGGAGCATATGGATAGTTTTCAAATTACTGTTTCATTTTTTGAGACAGGGTCTCACTATGTAGTTCAGGCTGGCCTTGAACTCACTATAAAGGCCAGGCTGGCCTCAAATTCATGGCAATCCTCTTGCTTCAGCCTCCCGAGTGCTGGGATTATAAATGTGCACCACCATGCTTGGCCTCAAATTAACTTTAGTAACTGCAAAATACCAAATATCAGTGGCTTTTTTTCTTTATTATGTTAAATAAAAACACATTTGCCTCCTTGTGCTATGACCATATTAAAGACTACTGCAAGTCACTATTTGATTTAACTCTCTATCTTGGGCCTAAATCAATCTGTCTAAAAAGTAGGCAACTAACTTTATGGGTGTTGTGAGACTTCAAATCCAAATAAAACTCCCTCCAAATCAAATAAAGAATATAGATAGGGCCAGGGATTTAGCTCAGTGGTGTTGTGCCTGCTTTGCAAGTGCAAAGTCCTGAGGTACTGAGTTTGGTCCCTGGTATCACAAAATAAATAAATAAATAAAGATCACAGAATGACTGTTAAATTAGCCCCATTATATATTAGATTCCTATTTCTACTTATTTCACTTGAGAAACAATGATTTGTGATTTGCTATTATCTTCTTATTTTTGAGTTTTTCTAAGTATTTTTTTTTAATTTCATATTTCATTCTCCTATGTAGAATGTCAAATTTTCACATGTATTTCTGTTAGGTTTAGTAGTAAAGCTTTTCAGTTCTATAAATTATCTTTTTCATCTTTAAATTTCAAAACATGGTTGATTTTAGTAAAAGGAGAAAGATTTATATGATCTGAAGAGAAACCAGAGTATAATATTGTTGATTTTAAATACTACCATATCCGACCAAAATTCTTCCAGGTTTAGGCTGGGGATCTAGCTCAATGGTTCTGCCACCTGCCTCGAAAGCAAAAGGAGCCGAGTTCGACCCCTGGTACCAAAAAAAATTCTTCCAGGTTCAGTGGGAAGGCTTTCTGGAAAGAAATCATGTTCAGGGCTGGGGATTTAGCTCAGTGGTTGTACCACCTGACCCATAAGCACAAGGACCAGAGTTCAATCCCCAGTACAAAAAAAAAAAAAAAA
>NW_022900929.1:8416991-8447997 GCF_012274545.1 Fukomys damarensis
AGTAAAAAAAAAAAAAAAAATCATGTTCATATTACCCTATTTTCCTGAAAACAAATTTCAGTTAAGTTCATTAGCCAGATGAATTTAGGATATCGGTTGCAAACACATGTCAGGTGTACTGAAATATAAAATATTAATATATAATTTATTGTACATATTGACATTAATACTTAAAAATAATATAAATTATAATTAAGTATTGTAAATTATAATTATGTATTTGTCTCATACAAAGAGGATGCCTTTACATGAGAAGTAAGCGCCCATGTAGACAGATGAACTCCAGACTTACGGCCAAATGATCAGAGCACAGATACAACATGCCAGTAACAGGCACACTTGGTAACAAACTGTCTAATATGAATTTTCGTAACTCGATACGTCATGTGTTGTAATGGATGTACTTAATGCACTCTTGTGAAATAAAGAAACATTTTCTGAGGTTTTTTTGCCTGCAGTTTTCACCACTTTTGTGTGGACCATCAATCTTAACTGTCATTATTTTTGTTGCCACTCCTGCCTCATAAATCTTCAATTAGCACTTGATTTAACGGAAACTGTGAATCCCAGCCTGCAGGAGGTGGTCACCTGGGTGGAGAGGCCATGGGATGAAATCACTGACAGCAGTGCTGCCTGTGTACTCTGAGCAGGCCACAGGGGCAGGAAGCCCTCGTTCAAAGAGAGCTCTGTTGCTGGACATGAGAGATTGGGGCCAATGGTTCTACAGGAAATGGAGTCACAAGAAAGCCAGGCTGGAATTCAGGGTCTGGAGAGTTAGGATGACATCCTGGAAGATGACAGGACTCTTTGTGAATAAATGCAGATTTCTATACATGAATAAATGAATAAATTGTTGTTTATGACAAATAAGACATCTGCTGAAAATATGCTATCTAATAGTGTCTTTTGGAGCAAAAATTACTATAAGATTCAGCCTTGTTTCTGGGGAAATGTGGCATATCCACATCTTACTCATTTTAAGTGTTTTATTAATGATGTGGTTACTATTTACACCCAGAACTGTAATGAAAACAGGTTTGTGGACACTAGTGTGGCTTAGTAACCCTAGCCCACCCTGAGTTTACAAGAAGGATGGGTACAGGCACACCTTGGCCTACTGTGCTTCACAGACCACAGCCTTTTACAAACTGAGGGTCTGTGGCAGCCCTGTGCCGAGCACGTTTGTCAGTGCCATTCTGCCAACAGCACTGCGCACTTCCTGTCTCACAATGCTGCCCACCTTTCATCACCACCGCGTGTGTTCTGATGACCTGTGTTGCTGCTCTCGCTGCGGCCTGAAGCATGTGCTGCCTGCTCTCCGACACACTCCCTGCTCAGCAGGGCACAGGTGCTCAGGTCCTGCTTCCAAACTCCACTGCCCGCTCAAGGTCTCCAAGGCTTCATCGAGGAAGTGGATTGTCTCAGATTTGGACAAGAAATATCAACATGAACCCAGAACATTATACTTTGCCAGAAAATGTGGAGACATGTGTTTTAAAAAATAGGCACAGCCACGAAAGAGTTACAGGATAAAGAGTAAGCCCATAATAGTACTGCAGAAGAGAGGGGAGTAAAAGAAAAGACACAATGAAACCAGGAGACCTCTACCAGTGCAATAACTGACTGGGCAGAGATCACCCATGGATGTTAAGACCGTTCCTTCACAGACTGCTGTGGGCATGTGTAGGTCTCACCCACGGATGACTCACCAATACAAGGTGAGGGAGGCCTCAAGATCTGGGGTCATTAATTTGCCTAAAGATCCAACACAGCATCACCAATAATAGTGCAAAATGCTACGTGGCTTTCTATGTGATACAACAGGAAATATACATCACTTGGCAAAAAAAGGTTTAACCTGATTCACACCATAAGGAAACAATATGAAAATCCAGACTGCTACAATTTTGAAGGAAACTGTCCTGAACTCTTTAAAATGTCATGAAAAATAAAAGAATGGGCAGGGGGAACTGTTGTAGATTAAAAGAAATGAAAGATTATAACCAAAGGCAATGCATACATTTTGACTGGATTGAGGATCACAAACAGTGCCACAATTTGAAAAACTGTATGGTCATGTCTGAGAATATCCTTAGTCTTGGAGATATTAAGGGGAAGCGTTATACTGTTAGCTTATTTAAAATGATTTTAGAGATGAGGATGTAGCTCAGTGGTGCTGCCACCTGCCTCACAAGCGCAAGGTCCTGAGTTCTGTCCCTGGTACAAAAAAATAAAATAATAAATAAATAAAATGCTTTTTAGGAAGAGATGCTTCTTAGAAAAAGTAGATATAAACATAAAGCTATGCACATTCCCAAATTTCCTACTCCTTTCTGTTATTCACAAAGAAATGCTGTGACATAACCACGTCTTCTCCTTCTGTTATAACAAAGAAATCTCATTCCAATGATAAAGAGTATGAATATGAGTCTCAGCATGCAGTCAAGCTTGAGGCCTGGAGACACTGAACTGCTGTGTGGAGACCGCGCCATGGGCTTCCTCACCTTCCCAAGGGCCGTCAGGAGGTGAAAGTCTATGGACTCCCGGTACCGGAGGATTTGAAGGATGCCATCCAAGTAGACCTGGTCTTTACTGAAACACCCTGGAAGAAGCACAAGTGTCACTTTCTGGTGTCTAAAAACTTACTAGGAGATCAGATACTAATCTGATTCCCCTCACTGTAGGAACGGACTTATAGTATAAAAATTCTAACATGGGCCTGGGGGTACAGCACTTGTCCAGAACACACAGGGCCATGGGTTCCATTCTCAATACTGCAAGGGAAGAAAATCTAATTTGCTGATGTTTATTTATAATAACCAAAAAAAGGGAAGACTTGGGAAAACCAGAATAGTACACAGACTAGTAGCTGCCCTTCCCCACACTCCCTTTTCTTAACATTTCCCCATAATTATAAAGAAAGGCTGGTAGTTTAAAATGCACAACTCATAACCCCTGCTGTTTAATCTCACCATAACTCCCAGGCTTCATGAAGGCACTGGGTGGGGAGCAGTTAAGGTCTCAACAAAGGCCATTTGCAGCCAGGAGATTTTTACAAAGATTTCTTTTTTGTGTGTTTTTTAGGTTTTTGTTGTTGTTAAATAATAACAGAACTCTGCCCTCAAAAAAGAGGCTATGGTTTAGAAACAATCTAGGTTATTTTGATACTGCTCATCTGTATGAAAATAAGAATTAGAACTAAATTTTAAAGAATATGTAGGGTTGGGAATAGAAAAAATATGAATACATGAAAAACAGAAATAGTTCAAGAGATCTGAACCTATTCAAAAGAGATAATGAAAACCTCTTTTCTCATACTGATATAATTTCAGTTTTTAAAATTATTTGGTCTGCATACAGTCATACATGGAGGAAATTATCATTAATTTTGTTAGGTAAGCTACCAACATGGGGATTATGAAAAATTCTGGTCCAATCAGCAAGAGATACACACAGAAGTAATCAGGGTCACAATGCTAAAACTGTTCTTACAATATTACTGGGAAATAGGAACACAGAAAAAGATATGAATCAGTTAGTAATGGCGATTCCTAAGATTAGGTAATGTATTAGTGAGAGCTCAGCATATTAATTGTTCTTGTTTTACATACATTTGAACATTTCCATAATAAAAAGCTAAAAAAATATGTGTGAAGCATAAAGACTAGTCTAAAAATCACATGCCTTCATGGGTATCAAGGTCAACAGACAAGCTCTGTGCACTAAAACTCAGACTAGAGCTAGGAGTGGTGGTACACACCTGTAATCCCAGTACTCTGGGAAGCTGAGACAGGAGTACTGCAAACTGAAGCCCAGATGGGGCGATTTAGTGCCTTAGTGAGAACCAGTCTCAAAAAGGGATGAGGATATAACTCAGTGTGAAGGCTCTGGATTCAGGCTTTAGTATTAAAAAAGAAAAAAGACAAACAGATCTACAAAGGAGATAGATAATAACTGACACTTACTTCAACAGGAACCCACTTTTGGAGGCAGCTGTGCCCACATGAAACCAGGGGACAGATGACCTTCCTCCTAGTTCCTATCTTGCCTGATTCGAGCTTTCAGACAGCCACATTGCCACACAACTGTACCCCTGGTATAGCATCTTAGTTACTTTTCTTATTGCTAAGACAAAATATCTGACACCCAAAGTTAAATGAGGAAAAGTTTACTTGGCTTATAGTTCACAGAGGCTTCAGTCCACAGTTGGTGGGTTCCAGAGCAGAGTGGCACATGGCAGAGGGGCATTGCAGAGGAGAAACAGTTCATGGTGGTCAGGAGACAACAAAAGCAAGCAAGGGATGATCACAGCTTATTCTATCCCTTGTATCTTATCCAGGCCATTTAGGGTGGGCAGCACTCACACCCTCTATCCTAGTGCCCTTGATGCTACCCTTGCTCCGTGAATTACCCAGCATCACACACTCTAGGTATGGCCACCTCTGAAAAAGCCCTACCTATGTTCGCATCTAGACACAAAGCATAACATTCTGCCCCTGCCTCCCCACAAAGACTCATGCACGTTCCTTCAGGTAAAAGGCATTTAGTCTATCTTTAAGAGTTGCTAAAGTCCTAAGTCTCAGTACCACTGAAAAATCCAAGTCCAAAGTCTCCTCTGAGATTTAAGGCAAACTTGTAGCTGTGAGCCCCTGAACAAATGAAAAGAAAGTTAAACATTTCCAATGCTGAATGGCACAAGAAAGACATTTCCATTCTAAAAGTTACAAATGGGGATATCAAGGAAGGGAACGAAGCAAAACCAAAATCCAGCAGGGCAAACATAAAATCCCACAGCTCCACTTCCAGCATCCCTGGCAATCTGTGGCAAGTTGTGAACTCTGAAGGGCTTGGGTGGCTCCGCTCCTCAGGCACTTCTAGTGGTTGTAGCTCCTATGGCTTCTGTCCGGGGCCAGTTCTGCTTCCTCCTTGAGGTTTTCCTCAGACAATCAATGCTCCTGGGTTCTCGAAACTTCCACACACCCCCACCTTCAGCTTCACACTCACAGCTTCACACACGGCTCTCAGGGGCACCACCCTGCCTGGCCTCCCAATTCTTCTTCTGAAATCTGGGTGGAAGCCTCCTGACCCCACAACTCTTCATTCTGCACGCACCTAAAACTAGCACCACATGGGTGATACCAAGGTTTGCTGCCGGCTGGAGCAGTAACCAGGCTTCCTTCTCTCTTGGCTATAAGGGTCCAGGGCCCATGAACCATACTCTGAGTAACAACTTCCCTAGGGTGCCACCATTCTGCAACATGAGGCTCTGAGATTCCTTCTCAAAGTAAGTCTTTCACTTTTGCATTTTGAAGCTATACAGGCTAGAGTTCTGCTGCTTCTTGTGATGCCCTTGGGCAATCTTTTCTATTGTCTTCTGAAATACCTGGCTTTTTCTTGTTAGTCTCCTCAGCAACCAATTTCTATGCTATTCCTTCTTTGCAGCCAAAACTTTATTGGAGCTTCCTTTCTACCCAAACTCACAAAATTTTAAATCATTCTGCTGGGCTCTTTGCTCTTGATTTGCAACATAAGTTTGGCTAAAAACCTCCAACAGTATCCATGCTACCACCTCAACATTAGACTGCCTTGAAATTTCTTCTGCAAGATTAGTCTGCTGCCCTTAATCTTAGTCTGAGCTAAAATCTTTGGATATGAGCAAAATGTGGACAAACTTTCTGTCGAGGCATAACACGCATTGTCTGAAGTCCAACAGCCAACACAGTCCTTTTCCCAGCAGAAACCTCCCAAACCCGGTCTTTACCAGCAGGATTTCTTTCAGCCTTCCAGTCTTCTAAGCTTTGACTAGACTCTCCCATCAAGTACTGCCTAAGGCATTCTAGCCCTACTTTTGCAGCGGGCATCTCTGAACCTTTCCAAACTCTTCCTACAAGCCAGTCAGGTCAGGTAGTCACAGCAATAATACCACTTCTCTGGTACCAAATTGTCTTACTTTTTTCATTGCTGAGACAAAATATCTGACATTCAAAATTAAAGGAAGAAAAGTTTATTTGGGTTATAATTCATAAAGGTTTCAGTCCACAGTTGGTGGGCTCCAAAGCAGAGTGGCACACTGATAGAGTAATACTATAAAATAAGACAGGCCCTTGCCTTGCCTTTATTTATTTTTTTCCTCATAATGTTTTCTTCCAGAAATGTTATAGTCTATGCTGCTGCACTCCTGCCTGATGTATCAAAATGTTTTGGACTGTCTGAACTGCATGACCTTTCAGGACTGTTCTGTTAAGCTCCAACCCCTTACAAGAATGTTGTTAAACTCTGCCCCCTTACAAGAATGTTAGGCTCCACCCCCTTGCAAGAATGTTCTGTAACTCCACACACCCCTGCTTCAGGGAGCATGCTCGCCTACCCTGTAAATCACTATATAAGGAGGCTCTCATTTCTGGTACAGGGCGCAGACTTTTGAGTAGGAACTTCTCTAATGCTGACAGTGTAATAAAAGTTTTTCTCCACCTTGTCAAGTGACCATTGGATTCCCAAGTCTTCAAATTGCAATAGCTGAGACCCAGAGCTGTAACACTTGGCTATAACACTGAGCTCTTCTGCTTTTCCACAACAACATGGCCGAGGGGGCCTCAGAGAGGAGAAATCATTCATTTCAGGCAGAAGGTAGCAAAAACAAGCATAGGAGGATCATAGCTTTCTATCCCTTATAATTTATCCAGGCTACCTCGGATGGGGGCACTAACACCCTCAGTCCTAGTGCCCTTGATCCTAGCATTGCACCATGAATCAATCCCAGTGTCACACACTCTAGATCCAGCCACCTCTGAAAAAGCCCCACCCAAGGCCACATGAGGCTTTGGGAGGACATCTAGACACAAACTATAACACATGTTAACATGGGCCACACTGGTGATATAACCATTATGGCCTGAGTGTTTCTAAGCTCTAAAGAAGTAGTTTAAAAATACTTTTAGGGCCGGGGATTTAGCTCAGCAGTTCGGTGGCCTGCCTTGTAAGCGCAAGGACCCAAGTTCAATCCCCGGTACCAAAAAAAATAAATAAAATAAAATAAAAATACTTTTAGGGCCGGGGATTTAGCTCAGCAGTTCGGTGGCCTGCCTTGTAAGCGCAAGGACCCAAGTTCAATCCCCGGTACCAAAAAAAATAAATAAAATAAAATAAAAATACTTTTAGGGCCGGGGATTTAGCTCAGCAGTTCGGTGGCCTGCCTTGTAAGCGCAAGGACCCAAGTTCAATCCCCGGTACCAAAAAAAATAAATAAAATAAAATAAAAATACTTTTAGGGCCGGGGATTTAGCTCAGCAGTTCGGTGGCCTGCCTTGTAAGCGCAAGGACCCAAGTTCAATCCCCGGTACCAAAAAAAATAAATAAAATAAAATAAAAATACTTTTAGGGCCGGGGATTTAGCTCAGCAGTTCGGTGGCCTGCCTTGTAAGCGCAAGGACCCAAGTTCAATCCCCGGTACCAAAAAAAATAAATAAAATAAAATAAAAATACTTTTAGGGCCGGGGATTTAGCTCAGCAGTTCGGTGGCCTGCCTTGTAAGCGCAAGGACCCAAGTTCAATCCCCGGTACCAAAAAAAATAAATAAAATAAAATAAAAATACTTTTAGGTGGAATTTTTTGATATAATGAACTAATCTCAAAGTCAAAATGACTTTTGAAAAAATTTGCTAATTTTTACCCTTTTTTTCCAAAATATTTTCATATTGGAATTATGGCTTGTATCTAGGTGTCCCCCAGTGGATTAGGCCACTGACGAGTGTATACCTGAATACAATATCAAGAGGTGAAGCTTGGCTGGAGGAGGTGGATCACAGGGGGTGTTGCGGCTTCTCTCTAGATGCCCTCTCAAGGCCTCATGAACTATTAGGTGGGGCTTCTCGGGGGTGACCGGACCGTGAGTGTGCTTTACTGGATTAGTCCACTGATTGGTTCATAGCTGGGTGTGATGCTAGGAGATAAAGCCTGGTAGGAAGAAGTGGGCAATTGTGAGTGGCCTGGAAGTTATATACATCCCTCCTCTTCGCTTGAGCTCTACTCTGCTTCCTGCCTGTCATATCATGGACTGTTTCTCCTCTCCCGCACCTGTCTGCCATGCTCCCCTGCCTTGGAACCAGCCAATTATGGATTGAAACTTCTGCAAACTCTGATCCATAATAAACCTCTCCTCCTTAGAGCTGTGGGTGTCAGGCACTGTGTCTCAGTTATGAGGGAAGTAACTACGACAACTGCCATAGACTTCCTTATATACTGCTAAAAACTAAACAAAAAATTCTGTGGGCTTCCAACATCTTTAGGTTACTGACAAAAATTCTTAAATTTTCTATTACCTAAACAGGTACATCTACAGAGGTTAAAAGTGAAAACCACTTAAAGTGGTTGCTCCCAGCTCAGGGAGGAGAGGGGAAGAAATGAATAAAAATATCCTGAAATTAGTGTCAATGTTTGTACAACTCTGTCATATTTTAAAAAGCACTGCACTTTACATTTTAAACAGGTGAACCACATGGCATGTAAATTACATGTCAATAAAGCCGGGGTTTTTTGTTTTTCGTTTTTTGTTTTTGATACCAGGGATCAAACTTGGGACCTTGCAATAAAGCTGTTTTATAAAAGCTGGAGAGAAAGTAAAAATGGCAAAAGTTAACAACTGGTGAATCTAGATGAAGGATAGGGGTATGAATGTTCTATTAGTCTGTCAGTTTTCAAAATGAGATGCACAAAAATAATGCTGAGAAACAGTGGTTTGGAAAACACAGGTTGACTTTGTCACAGATGTATGAGTCCTCAGGTTTCATAATGAGACTCTGACCTGCATCCCACAATAACCGGCCAGTGACTCGGAAACCCAGTCAGGGATGCTCACCTGGCTGGGAGGTGTCAGTCCAGCCCCTCTTGGCTCGCACACAGTAATCCCATCGGGTACTGGGGTCCTTGACAAACGTGCCAATGTCTCTGAAGAGTTCACAGAACGACATGTGGCTGGCCTGGTACACAGTGTAGTAGAGCAGGGCGGCCCTCCACAGGAAAGGGTCCTTTCTGAATAGGACACTGTGGATGCTTGCCAGGCCCTCCTCTGTGGGGTTGTTGGGCTTCAGCTCGTGTCTTCTGCGGCCAGTCCAACTGTTCCATGGCTGCTGCAAGTTGTTTATACCTCGGAAGTAATGTGTGCCTGCAGAGAAGAGGAGAGACATGAGTAGGGAAAACTGCTCTTCACCCCTGGCAGGAGGATTTGGTCACCAGCTCAGTACCCTGGGAGATGAGGACTAGGGGTGGTTTCTAGGTTACTGGGTCACTGGGTTGTGCCCTCCACGGGGATAACCAGACTCTAGCCCCTTCCTCTTCCACTCTTTTTGGCTTTTTTGGCCTTGAGTTCACTCCTGTTATAATGTGCTGCCCTGCCACAGCCCCAAAAACAGCAAGGCCAAATGATCCTGGACTGAAATCTCCCAAACAGTGAGCCAAAATTTTTTTTATTTTAAGATAACTTTTCCAGTTATTTGTTATAGTAATAGAAAACTGACACAGAAAAGATTCCATCAACAATTCTATATTGATGTTTGCCTACACATCAAAACAAAGTAGAAAATGACATGACCTAAGGCCTTTGAAAAGCTGAAGGAGTATAGACCCTTCAGGAAGCCCTCAGGGCTCATTAGAGAAGCGCAAACCTTTATAACCATATTGTTAGAGAGGAGACTCAGCCTTGATATTTGAAAAGAATCTTAGAGACACTTATTTCAACCCCCTCAGTTTAAGGTGGGGGAGTCGAAAGCCAGAGGAGCCAAATGCCTTTCCAAGCTCAATATAGTGACAGCTAGATGATGTGCTAACAAGTCCGAATCTGAAATACTAGAAGTAGGTTATCTTTAGTCCCAGTCTGCTAAACACTGCTAAGAGCTAGGGCTAACTCCTGCCCTCCAAGGGGCCGGGGCCGGGCTGCCCACCTATCTCGTGCCGCAGCATCCCCTCCAGCCAGTGCTCGCGCGCAGCGGCCACGTTGATGGTCAGAGTGGGACACCCGTTGACAACCGTCATCGAGGCTCGGGACAGCAGGTCCTCGGTGAGATGCACCACAATCTGAGGGGCAAGAGGAAAGTACATGCATATAAAACAAAGTAAAGTCTCAGAAATGCTGTCACAGAAAACAGCCCAGGGACAAACACGGCTTTTGCATATGGCTATCTTGACTCCCTCAGAAACCAGGGTGGTAGAATGTGCAGCCAGCCACCTTTAACTGTTGAAGGACTCAAGAACCTTCACTGGTTTGACAAGAAGGAAGATAGCTATGGTGAGGAGATTCAGAGAAACTAAAACTGAATCTCTAGGGTCTCTCAAGCAGTCCCTAGCTATAGCAAGGAGAGGAAGGCACAGGGGCAGAATTCTGCTGGTGGCCAGTACCGAGTCCCTGAGACTGACCACTAAAATGGGACTACAAACAGGAGAGGCCACCGGGCAACGCTCTTCAATAAAAGATTCAGATGGGAATTCATAGAGCCCTAAAGCTATACACAAATGGCTGTAACATAATGAGAAAAGCAGAAACTGAACGCCATAATTCAAGGCACAGGGAGCTTAAGCACCCGGAGCAATGCCCACAGCCCACCTCTCCCAGGCAGCCCTCCTTCGTCATGTACTTCCGCACATGGCTCCAGATGCGCGGCCTCGACAGCAGGCTGCCGCCTGTGGTCTGCTCAAACTTCTCGTAGCTTCCGTACTTCTGGAGAGTCAGTTCCATGATATGGATGGACTGTAAAAGCAGGAGAGAGGATGACAGCAGAGGGCTTTGTACGACTTTGAGATGAGTAACAAGTAAGCCAGCTCTGACTTGCTCCAGTTTTACTGACTACCAGAGCAAACAGCAAGTGAGGGAGTGCAGTTTTCTCACAGGTGTGTACTCTGTCCCCACACAAGGGGCTTCCCTATACGCACATAATGGGCAGGAAGGTACCGCCAAGTGGAAGGAACACATCTACACTGATTACTGGGCTACAATTAGCACCTGGATTTTTTTTTAAAAAGCTTCAAAAATTTAAGAACATAAAAATCAATTAGTCTTCTGTGACAATCTCTAAAATCACTATTTTCCTGGACTTATCTCTGGCAGACAATATAGTCGCAAGATTAATGAGAACAATTTTGTCTTTCCTTCAGATCAGAGAATCTTCTACTTCTCATTCTTCATAAGGTTTCAAAGAATACAAAAGCTGAAATTGGATTTTCCACACATGCACAGGCAGAATAGAAGACTAAAGGAATCTGGTAGCAAAGTACAAATCATCAGGAACTGTGGAAAAGCCACAAGAAAGAAAAATCAAAGGAGGAAGAAAACTGCCTTCAAAGGCCATTGGAACAGAAACTGGAAAATTCAAATATATCTCACGTGAACTGTGAAAGAACCGGGAAACTCACACACGTTATGAGTCTGTAGCTTCTGAACTGCCGTCAGACTTGAGAGGAGATGAAGGTACAAGCTCTAGAACGGGACCTCCTGAGCTTACACCCTGGCTCTTTACCCACCAGCCAATCTCTACACTGGTGACTCGGCCTCTTCACCACCTCAATTGTGAAGGAGGATAACAATAACAATGTCTACTGCGTGGTTTTGTTGGGAACATTTCATCCACCTTTGTCAAGCACAGTGCATGGGACATAAAACTAAGCAAGTACCTACTGACTATCACATCAGTGGTATACTACCATTCTTTATAGATACCACCACTGGAAATAACAAGCCTGACATAAAAATTATGGAAAAGCTATCGATTACAAGTCGTCATGATCCAACATATATTCTCACTGGAAAAATATACATTCCTAATAAACTAGGCATATATCATAAAGTTGCCAGAACAAGCAGTGACTTTAACAGGCTTTGTGATTTCTCTTTCCAAACTATTACTGAAAACTTTGCTACTCAATGCGGCCCAAGGGCCGGCAGTGCTGACACAGAGGGAGCTGGTCCTAGAGGCAGGAGTTTGGCCCTGTCCTATCCTCGGGCCAAGAGGTCAGAATCTTCATATCCACTAGATCCCCGGCTGAGCCACACATAGGGAAATGAGAAGAGGACCCCAGAAAATGGTAAATGGTAAATGTGTCACGAGTACCCTGAGGCTGTTTCATTCATACGACAGACAGCCAGGATAATGAAAAGCAATAATTAAAAGCCCATTTTAGCACAGCAGCAAAAGTATCTCACACACACACACACACACACACACACACACACACACACAGGACTAAAGGTCACCAGTCATCCAGTTATCAAACTGAAAACAAAGTGGGCAATTTGGCCATAAGTGCCTCTAAAGAAAGTGAGGGACAGCTTCTGTACTGGACTGAGAGACCTGAAAAAGGTTAAAAGTTTCTCACTATAATTTCGGCTACCAGGTTTTTCTACACAAAATAATTCCAGGGAAAATTAGCTTTTCTCAGCATATGCTTACTCATTAGGAAAATGTAGTTATCTGGTTACTATTTAACGTTGCAAATATAAAAGTCTAGAGAATTAAGAAAATTTACAGACAGTTTGTTATCACGGATAAAAGAGTAAGTCGGGAAAGGATAAAAGCAATGGAGATTTTCTTCAGCAAGGGAATATGATTTTCCTATCAAAATGCTCCGCAACTGCAGGTCACTTCCCTTGCTTCCTCACAAATGCCCCAGGGCCATCGTGGAGGTGACATCGAGTGGGACATCAGAGCCACAGAGAGAACTGTACTTCTCCATGATAAATACTGAGCACCACGTCGCTATGTGTATTCTTCCTCTTTGAGGTGTTTTCCCTGTAGTCACCTCTACTGATTGTTTTCTTCTTATTTACTATGATACCCATTTTGGAAAAAGTAACTTTAAAAGGTACTTTTGAAATAGAGGAGGATATCCCAAGGTTGATGTTTACATTTGAGGAGGGGGCAGTGGGTTTCACTGATGGGTGTTATTTGCATTTCTCATACATTTTAACATTCTTTAAAATATGCATATATTTGTGCTATGATCAGACCGGAAGTTTTTTTTTAAGGGCAAGGACTCAGACAACCAATGTCTACACTACTTAAGAAATCAGGCTTTTGCACACCTGCACATCAATGACACTTTCAGAGGTAATAAATTTCAGGTCAAACTTTATGCTGTTATATCATTATCTATGTTAATCAGAAAAGTACACCTCACGGTATGGTATAAGACACTAAAGAATCTGCAGTGGAGAAAAAAGATGAATAAAGACCTTCATAAGTTTCTGGCATACCAGCAAAGAGGACCATTCACTTATCCAGACACTCATTCATGCATCTTCAGGGTCTCCTTCTACCAATCACTATTACTTTTCTGTATTTTAGAAACAAAGTCCTTGTCCTGCCATTAGACTGACAGATGACATAATCAGATATAATGCAGCAATATCTTGATGGAACTATAAATAAACTATAGAAGTTAGGCATTCCAGGGATGGAAGCCGATGAGCGTGAAGTACAGTTTGGAAGAGTCACCAAGTCAGGAAGTGTGCTACAGCTGCGGCACTCTTAGAAAGGGAACAGGTAGCACTCTCAGGACCAACACCAGAAACACAAACAACAGAAGATAAGCTGGACTTTACCAAGATTAGAGCCTTTTGTACTTCAAAGGATTCTGTCAAACTGAGGAAAGCTGTCGAGTGGGATCCAGAATGCGCTGAAGGCTTGGAGCCACCTCATAGGCATTCGGGAAGTGATGGGTCACAGCAGCTCTAAGGCCATCCAGTGGACCCATGCACTTGTCAGTTCATTAGCTAAAGGGGCTGCTGGGAGAAGGCCTGGTTGGAGAACCAAAGTCAGTGGGGCGGGGGAGAGTCCTCTGAAGGATCTATCTTGGCCCCTGAACTCCATGGGGCTCTCTCACTGCCCCTCCTCCATCATGATATTCTGTCTCACCACAGGCCTGAGACGACAATGGAACCAGCATTGGAGCCAGGTGATTGTGGACAGAAACCCATGAGACGAGGAACCTCCCTTATGTTGTTTATCTCGGGTGATTTGTCACAGCAAAGGAAGCTGACTAACACACAGCCTGCAGAATAGAAGAAAGCATTTGCAAATCTCATATCTGCTATGGGAATTGTACCTAGGATGGATGAAGAAATCTTAGAACTCCATAAGAAAAACACAAAGAACTCAATTTAAAAATGGGCAAAGTCTCTGAATAGACAGTTCTCTGAAAAAGATATAAAAATGGCCAATGAGCATGTGAAAAAAGAGGCTCAGCATCATTAGCCACCAGGAAGTGCACAAAATCCAGTGAGATCCCCCTCTCCTCCACCAGGATGATGAGAAAAACAAAAGCTGAGTTGATGAGGATGTGGAGAACCTGGAATCGACATACACTGCTGGAAATAAAGTGGTGCAGTCACTTTGGAGCACAGTCTAGGAGTTCCTCAAGAGGTTAAAACAAGGAGTTGATAAATCAATAAATGTAATACTCTACATTAAAAGAGTCAAAGACAAAAACCATATGATCATCTCAACTGTTGCAGAAAAAGCATTTGACAAAATTCAACACCCATTCATGATTAAAAAAAAAACCCTGCAGCAAATTGGAATAGACTGTCTTTATCGCCGCTTGATAAAGGCTATCTATGAAAAACCAAAAGCAAACATCATAGTAAATGGTCAAAAACTGGAAACCTTCACACTAAAATCAGGAGCAAGACAAGGATGTTCACTAACACCACTGATATTCAATATAGTTCTAGAAACATTAGCCACAGCAATTAGAAGAGAGAAAGAAATAAAAGGAATAAAGATAGGAAAGGAAGCAGTTAAACTGTCATTATCTGCTGATGATATGATACTCTACATAAAAGATTCAAAACACTCTGCCAAAAGACTTCTAGACTTAATTGACAGATTCAGTAGAGTAGCTGGAAACAAGGTCAACACTCAAAAATCAACAGCCTTCCTGTACACAAATAACAGACTCACTGAGAAAGAAATTAGGGAAACAATTCCTTTCACAATAACATCCAAAAAATGAAATAACAAAGGCGACAAAAGATCTCTACGCTGAAAATTACAGCACTCTGAAAAAAGAGACAGAAGAGGATATAAGAAGATGGAAAGACATCCCTTGCTCCTGGGTAGGAAGAATCAACATAGTGAAAATGGCCATACTTCCAAAACTGCTATACATATTCAGGGCAGTCCCGATTGAAATCCCAAGAGTATATTTCACTGAACTAAAGAAAACAATCCAAAAATTCATTTGGAACCAGAAGAGACCTACAATAGCAAAAGCCATTCTAGGCAACAGAGACATGGCAGGGGATATCACAATTCCCAACTTGAAACTATACTACAGAGGTGCTGTGATAAAAACAGCATGGTAATGGCAAAGAAACAAACCTGAGGATCAATGGAATAGATTAGAAGATGCAGAAATAACACCAGACATACTCAGCAACCTCATCTTTAACAAAAGAGCCAACCATCCTCATTGGAAGAAAGATGTCCTTTTTTTTTTTTTTGAGGCTGACCTGGAACTCACTTTGTAGCCCAGGCTGGTCTAGAACTCACAGTGATCCTCCTGTCTCAGCCTCCTGAGTGCTGGAATTACAGGTATGCACCGCCATGCCCAGCTAGGATAGCCTCTTTAATAAATGGTATTGAAAAAAACTGGATTTCAATTTTCCAAAGATTAAAACTAGATCCCTATCTTTCACCATGCACTAAAGTCCAAATGGATTAAAGATATAAATATCAAAACAGAAACACTAAAGTTCCTGGAAAATAAATTAGGTAGAATTCTCGAAGACAATGGCATAGGAAAAGACTTTATGAACAAATTCTCAGTACCATGGGAACTAGTACAAAGAATCAACAACTGGGATCTCATCCTATTAAAAAGTTTTTGCAGTGTAAGAAAAACCACCAACAGAGCTCAGAGACAACCTACAATGTGGGAAAAAATTTTTACCAGCTGCTCCTCAGACAAAGGACTACTATCTAGAATATATAAAGAACTCAAAAAAATCAGAAGCCTCAAGTAGAAAGATGCCCAATTCAAAAATTGGCTTCTGAAATGAACAGACAGTTTTCAGACAAACAAGTAAAAGCAGAAATAAATGCATGAAAAAATGTTCAACATCACTGGTCATTTGAGAGATGCAGATGAAAATAACACTGATATTCCACCTTACCCCCAAAAGAATGGCTGCTATCAAGAAATCAAACAGTAACAAATGCTGGCAGGGTTGTGGGGAGATAGAAACCCTTCTTCATTGTTGGTGGGAGAGCAGACTAGTGCAAGCACTATGGAAATCAATATGGAGATACCTCAAAGAATTAGGATTAGCTGGGGATTTAGCTCAGCGGTTCGGTGGCCTGCCTTGCAAGCACAAGGACCTGAGTTCAATCCCTGGTATCACAAAAAAAAAAAAAAAAAAGAATTAGGTTAGAGGTCCCATTTGACCCAGCCATCCCTCTGCTGGGTATCTTTCCAAAAGAATTAAAAGAATCATACCACAGTGATATGTGCACACCCATGTTTATAGCAGCAGAGTTTGTAACAGCTAAAACTTGGAAACAACCCAAGTGCCCATCAACTGGAGACTGGAAAAGAAGATGTGTATTTTTTAATAAAATGGACTACTACTCAGCCATAAAGAGTGAGAAACTAGAGACATTTATAGCTAAATGGATGCCATTGAGCCCATACTGTTAAGTGAAATAAATAGGACACACTTGAGTAAATACCAAATAGTTTCTCTGGTATGAAAAACAAAGTATAAATAAAGTTCAAATGGTATAATTGATAGCGTGAAATAGGAAGAAAATGGCCAAAGGGGAAGTAGGAAGGGGAGGGGAAAGGAAATAAGAGGAAAAATACTTTTAAAAAAGGAAAAAATGGAAACAAAGTCTTTGTAAATAGGGAAGGGTGAAGGGGGTTAAAGGAGGGCAGGGGCAGGGGAAAAAATAAGAACCAATATATATCATGTAAAGGTACAAGATCCCAATGATAAATGTAATGGAATTGTTTGCCTTAAACGTACCAATAAACTTAATGAAAAAAAAAAAAACAAAACAAGGAGTTGCCACGTGGGCCAGCGAATCCACTAGATGTGGACCCAAGGTAACTGCAAACAAAGTTCACACAAAAACCTACACACAAATGTTCACAGCATGATTCACTATAGATCCAAAGTGGAAACAATCCAAATATCTATCACCCAACAAATAAAAAGAATGTATTAAATCTTTACATGGAATATTACTCAGCAATAAAAAGTACTGATATGCATACAACCTGGATGAATCTTTGAAAACAGCATGGTAAATGATGAATATACCATTCACAAAGGACCACTAAGACTACATATTATACAATCCCATTCATAACAAGTACCCAGACGAGACCAATCCACAGAGACAGAAGGTAGACTATGCTCACCTATGGTAGGGAGGATGATAAAAATGAGGTGATTGCTAAGGGTACAGGACTTATTTTGGGGATGATGAAATTTTGGAATTGGCAGTGATGGTTTATGGTTGCATAACTAAATATATTAAAAGCCACTGGACTCTACTCTTTAAGTGGGTAAACTATATGGCATTTTAGTAGAGCAGAGTGTGGTGGTGCATGCCTATAATCCCACGACTCAGGAGGCTGAGGCCTCTGAGGCAGGAGGATCCCTATGAATTTGAGGTCAGCTTGGGCAACAGAGTTCAAGGCCAGCCTGAACTACGTAGAGACACTGACTCAAACAAAACAAAACAGAACAGAACAAAACAAAACCTACTGCAAAAAAAAAAGAAGAGTAATCAAATAACATACAACATTTGAACTATTAATCCATAAAATAAAAAATTTCTCTACACAGAACTTTTAGCATTCTCTTGGATGACAAAACAAACTTCCTGAAAAGTCTCAATATTTTGCTAAATGATCTGCTTTTGGTTTACTTGCGGTTTTATTTAGGGTTTAGACATTTGGAAATCCGACCATCAGTCACAAGCCACTTTAACAGTCATGTGTTAAAAATTATCTCCCTTCTCAAATGCAGTTTCCCTCAATGAAAAACAGCATTTCTCAATGGGGCCACTGACAAAGGGTGGTGCTGCAGAAGATGAGACACCACCAGACATGATTTTACATCAGGGTGCCACCAGGCCCTGATGATGTCTTGGTGAGGATGCTGCTTTAATTTTCTCAGGTGTAGTGTATTTCTGGTAAAATGGAGATGAACATCCATCCACACCCTGCGAAGCTCTCCAAATTGTGGTGAGGACAAGATGGGGCCAGGGAGAGGCACTGAAAATGTGCTCTACAATCTATTTCTCATAGGACTATACAGCACCTACGTCTGACAGAAGAATGCTAGTAGGTTTTAGTGTGTGTGTGGGCAGCGGGGGCTACTGGGGCTTGAAACCAGAGTGCTCTACCCAGCCCTTTTTATTTATTTTTAAACTTGGAAGGGTTTAAATTGCCCAGGTTAGCCTTAATCTTTCAATCTTCCTGCTTCAGCCTCTCAAGTAGCTAGGATTAAGGCATGTGCCACTGCTCTCTGCTTAATTTTTAGAATTTAAAGTAACTGGCTTGTCTTCTAACTTTCTGTTAAACGTTAATTTTTTCCTGCCTTGCTAATTAATAGACAATCTCAATACTCCATTCCTTTTCTTTTCAGCAAATTCTAAAATTTGAACCACCCTCCCCCTAGAAGATGAGATAGTTCTTTTCTTTAAACCAGTGCTTTACAAACTATTCCTTGAGGGAAAATAGGTACATGATATATTTTTCATAGTTTTCATGACCAACTAAGTTTGGAAAATCTTGGAATAAATAAAGTCAAAAGACTCTTGCCAGCCTTTCTGATGACACTGAGCAGTGAATCTTGTGGATGAACAGAACACCCCGTGTTTTCTGATCCTAGGGCCCTGTTTGCTTAGTGTTCCTGAGAACAGGATGGGAATGGTTACTACAGATAACAATGGGGACCCCGATTCTGGTAGTGTGAAATTCTCAGGACGAAGAGTAGAATTCCAAGTACTAATGAGGTATCCAATGGTGGCTGCTGCTCCTTGGTAGCACATTAGGTTTGTAAAGATATGTGATAACATCAGATCACAGCCTCCATGTAAAGTACTGTGGCCACCAACCAACTGTGGCACACTGTCGTGGTGGCAAACACAACACATCTTCAGGTGTGAGCAGTAACCACAGTACAAAGCTACCAGCTCTAAGGTATCTGGGAGGGCATCAGAACAGCACCTTTCTAGTCCAGTGTTTAAAAAACACCACACCAGCTAAACAAAAGATACATTCAGGCTGAACCACAAATTTAGAAATCTGACCATCCAATCATGGATTGGAGGTTTATAAAATACTTCAATAAATTTCTAGAATAGAAGTCAAAAGGACCATTCATTTACCGAGCTCCTCACTGGTTCCCCTTCATGGTCACCTTCCACAAATCACTGTTATTTTTCTATATTTTACAAACTAAGTCCCTGTCCTACTATTAGAATGGCAGGTGACATAAAGACATACAGACATATAGACATAATGCAGTAATACTTCAATGGAGTTATAAACTACTGTAAGATCGTCTAAAAAGGTAAGGGGATTAGAGGAGATAGACAACATTCCAGGCAAACAGAAACAATACTGTCAGAAGCACAAAAATCAAAGAAAAGGAAATACAGCTTGGAAAGTCATGCTAGAGACTGTGGAATAGCTGAAATAAATAAAATGCACTGATACCAAGGAGGCCAATATAGTGATGAAGAAGCAAGAAGCTTAAAAACAGTCACAGGATGAAGGTAACACAAAGTACCACAGGAGCACAGAGTTGCCTTTGTGAGAGATCCTGAAGGCCAACCTGAGGATTCTGGACTTAGGCTGAATGACAAGGACCCCCTGCAGTTCCTTAGGAAGAGAAGTGACAGGATCACATATCGTCAGATGTCATTAGAAAGACACTGGCAGCAGAGCCAACAGCAAGGTAAAGACTGGGGACAGCACAGATATTTTTGCCAGGAACCCAGTTTTCTTTATCAGGAACTGCAAACTAGGATCAGATTGCAATAAGAAGAGATAAACCAAAATATTTCAAAAAGTCATATTCCAGATAGGGAGAATCCAGGAAATAAACAGATCCAGACATTGAGTGTGCCTTCATTCTGTGCAATCCTTTCCTTTTGGGCCCTGGTCTCCCCTCTGCACTCTGCTCAGACAGGAGCAGGGCAGGGCAGGTGTGATGGAGATATTTACAGGTGGCTGAGCACTGCAGACTGTTTTCACCGCTGACAATGGAACTAGGAAAGACCTTGCTAAAATAATCAGAGAATGTGCAGGTCAGGGGGTCAGTGAACTTCCAAAGTCAAGTCAACACAGCCTTTCAAGGAAGCATCAAGGTCATTTCTCCCTCCGAGGACAAATAATCTGATGGGTGTGCTTCCATCTGATCTGGAAGAAAACCTCTCCAGCTCTTAGGCTTCTCCAACCTAGTACACAAAGCTAAAAACTAGAATCCTTTTAGCTGGGCATGGTGGCGCATGCCTGTAATCCCAGCACTCAGAAGGCTGAGGCAGGAGGATCGCTGTGAGTTCGAGACCAGCCTAGGCTACACAGTGAGTTCCAGGTCAATCTCAACTACATAGTAACACCCTGTCCGCCCCCCCACAAAAAAATCCTTTTAACTTGAGGGTATCTATGAAAGGTTCATGATTTGCCAAAAGAGAAAATTATGTAATCTAAGGAAAGGTGTGATATATTTATTTAATATATTATATTTATATTTATTTTTCTTTATTTTCTTCCCCTTCATTGTTTCAGCACTGTGAATCTACGAAGATAAAATACTATTTCTATTCTAGAATTATACAATTATAATGGCCTTAGAGAACTTTGAGGTCAAGATATTCTACTGGTGAAGGTATTTTATTGCCAATTAAATATGTTTCTATCAAGAAAAATGGAGGAGGAGGAGAAATCCAGGCATGGTGGCATACACCCGTAATCCCAGTAGTCAAGGAGGCTCTCTGTGAGTCCAAGGCCAATTTAGGCTGTACAGTGAGTTCAAGACCAGCCTCAACTACATAGTGAGACCTTGCCTCAAAAAATAAAACAAAAATCTCTACACCAAACAGCAAATGAATCTACTGGTCATAAGACCAAAGAACTAGACTATGCTATCAGCAAAAATGCTGAAAGAGGACAGATACCTTTTGAAAAATAAATCCATGCAATTTTGCTTATCTGTCCTACAAACAGATCTTTGAATCACTGACAAAGCCAAGTTGAGGCTAATGTATTCTAAAAACCTGTCCCAAGTTAATTTAACTAAGTGCAGTCTGAAAATACTATCCCAACACTATGTCCTAAAAACAAACATCAGCCACTTTTGCCTCAAATACTTTTGTAAAATTTTGGTTTGTTGTGGCCCTAAAACTATGTCTAATTTGAATAACTTAGAAAATATTCTTTTTATTCATGTGATGATTTGTTAGTCCCAAAGATAATCTTTAAAATCCCATTATTTTCTCCTTTTTTGAAATGATTGACTGATTGATGGATTACTGGGGTGCTGGGGCTTGAACCCCGAGCCTGTTCACACCAGGCAAGTGCTCTACCACAGGGTTACAGCCCCAGCCCATATTCCTCTTTAAATGAGCACTTAAATACTAGATGATGATTAATCCTTTTAGCAAAGCACTGACAAGTTCATGGGCAAGAATCAAACTTCTAGAGAATGGTAAACTGGGAATGAACCAGCTTGGAAGAACCAGAGATTGCACATTCTGCCTCCACATTAAAAACTCAACTAGAAAACAAAAACATAGTGTGGGCTCCCCAACAACCATCTGTGGGCTTAAAACAGGCCAAGAGTTTGTAACTCCTGAATGAAAGCTCAGAATCTGAATCTGAAGCTTGCTTACACATAGGCTTGCTTCCTGTCACAGAGTCTATACAACAGATTCTAGATTTTGATGAGAGAGTAGTTGTTCACTTATGGGTAACATCACTCATCTGGAGATGTCATGCCACATTTCCATCTGTCCTGGGTGGGAGTTAAAAAATTGCAACATATACATCACTGGACTACTTAAAAAAATTTTTTTTTGCTTGCAAATAGTAGATAATTGTTTCAGCTACATGAAAATGAAATGCCACTACTGGCATCTTACCTGCTTCAGAAATCGGTCAGATGCGTTGCTGTGTTTGGCTAACACATTTCGCAGGGCTGGGTTGGCGTATTCAAACTGGGGGTTGTACATATAGTCAGACTTAAAGAATCTCAGTTTTTCTTTCTCTAAGTTGGTAGGCTTTATAGCAGTCAATATGCAAAATCTCTTTCCAGAAAAGTCATCTGCTTTTTCAAAGCTTCTAGACAGCTGAGGCTGCTGCTTGGGCTTTGGCAGAGCAGAGCAATGGCGCCGTTTGATCTTGCTTTTGGGTTTAGGTGGGAGGACTATGCTGGTCCCTGTAACAGAGATATCACGGGTAAACTTTATGGGACTTGCTGCTGAGCTAGTGACAAAAACAGCAGGCTGCCTCTCCAGGCAATACCAAGTACCACTGCTTGCCACGGGCACTGGGCCTTTTGTCCTGCGAGTGTCTCTGCTACGAGAACAGTTAGGGCATTTGCTGGGCTTTCTACATCTTTTGGAGTAGGTAGAAGAAGACTGTTTTTGTGAATGATGCTTTCTTTCCTCCTTGCTCTGCAGTAGGACATTGTAACTACTGGTTCCAGTTGTGAAAATGTCCTTTAGTACTCCAGAGGATAAATGCGAAAGGCTTCTCTTGTCAAGGATCAATGAGTCTTCTGCATTTAGAACAGACTTCTTAGCAAGTTCTTGCTCAGGCCAGTGAAGCTTCTCTGTGTTAAATAAACAAAATCAAAACAGAAGAAATAACAAAGACACCAGATGAAGCAAACTGCTTTTATATGAAGAATATTCTGAAGGCTTGTAAACCTTATAAATTCACAATAATCTTTAGAAAAGATATTTAAATATTAATAGGATGTACTACTTGGGTAATGCTAGACATTATCACTTTCCTTCCTCATAGTGTGTATATGTCAGATTATCTGTAAAATTCCTCAGCTTCAAACCATGTACTTGATCAAAATCTAATACAGATGTGAGATAAGACACTAAATAACCTGAAGATGCTACTAAATAAGGTTAATTTCAGAAAGCATATATTCCTAGTAATATTACCAATGACCAAGTAAAATCCAAGGTACTTTCAAAGTTAATATGATCTTGAAATCTGAAACTCTGTAGACTAAGGCAGCCTGTTTACCCCAAAAGCCACTTTCAGGATTAAACAGATGACGTGTGTGTTCAAGCACTCAGTATCAATAACTGGTTAATTTTATTAATTCTAAGTTATATTTTAAGTTTAAAGTTTTTTCTTGACAAAACTGAAAAGCAAATTATAACCACTGTTACCACAGTACATATATATTAAGTGGTAAATTAAGGAGAGGGCAGCTTTTTCTTTAGAGCTCAAAAGCAATTTAAACAAGTAAGACCTAGAGCCGGGTGTTGGTGGTGCACGCCTGTAATCCCAGAACTCAGGAGGCTGAGACAGGAGGATCTGCTGTGAGTTCGAGACCAGCCTGGGATACACAGTGAGTTCCAGAGCAGTCTGAACTACATAGTGAGGCCCTGTCTCAAAAAACAAACCAAACCAAAAAAAAGTAAGACCTATTTACTGATGTTCACACACTGCTTTAAAGTTGCATTCCATATTGTTTCATTCACAAGTATGTAGAATACTACTGATTTGTTCATGGCTTTAATAAACACCTGTATAAATACAATATTCCTGCCTACAACCAGCTTCATATCTGACTCCAAAAACAAGGCGTTTTGATTAATACCACTTAACCTATGCTTAAAGGTCAAAAACAAAAGACACCAACAGTAATCTCAGGAGGGAGCAAATGAGGAGTTTTGCATACAAAGAAATATTCACCCCAACATGTCAATGGTACCAAAGTCAAGAAACCCTGTGCTGAATGTTAACTTTGAAAGTCCAGAAGTCACAGAGTTTAGGGTGAAGAAAGAATATCAGGTCACAAGTGGCCTAACCCCATCAAATTACGTAAGGTACTTTAAAAAGTGTAATAATGTGAAATAGAAAAGGGCTGAAGGAGTAGGGGAAATGGGAAGGGCGGGGGGGAAAGGAAAGAAGGGAAAAGAAAAAATATGAGAAAAGGAAAAAATGGAAACAAAGTCTTTGTAAGTAAGGAAGGGAGGAGGGGGTGAAGGGAGGGCACGGGAATGGGGAAAAAATAAGCAAAATACATCATGAAAAGGTACAAGATCCCAATGATGAATGTAACTGTACTGTATACCTAAAAAGTACCAATAAATTTAATGAAAAAATCCTTTTACTTCCATTTCCTAGGACAGTTTATGAGATTTGAATTCTAGTGTCCAAAAGTATTTGCAGAGACCAAATGCCTACTATATGTACAGGTTTAGAGGTGGGGGTCAGCTTGCAAGGTTCATGCCAAAGGTGGATTGAACACAGAAGCCACTCAAAACATGCTAAAGATTCAATCAGCCAAAGACAACAGGACAGATACAATTTTCATCACAGACTGACAAGTGCCAGTTTCACAGGAGTTTCAGACGTGTGGCCAACTGAGAGTCAAAACTGGCAAGGCAAGCAAGCTAAGAAACACTGGGACACAGGCTGTGGCCCAAATGCCTGACAACGCCAGTTCCCTGAAAAGACACCAAACGTTTAGGAAACAGGAGAGGATAATGAAAGCAACACTGAAATGGACACTAATTGGGAAAGAGGAAGAGAATGAGATAAGAACACAGCAGTATCATAAGCCTAGAGAAGCTGGGTAAGGACCAGAGCAGCCAGAAAGGTAAAGGGAGGTAACCAAGTTCTTTCTCATTTTGAGCTTTAAGACAAGGGAAAAAGTTGCACCAAATTAAAACCATTGAATAAAATCACCCTGAAGGAGTCTGACTTTGATGGCTCATTACAGGTCTAATTTTTTAAAAAATATTCAATGTAAAATGGTTTCTTTGACTTTTGAACACTTAGCTTTATGACCATACAGCTGATCTCACTGAATTCTTTTGTTTTGTCACAAAGCATCCGTGACTTCCAAATTCATAATTCTGTACCAGGTCAAACTATTTACTTCAAGATATTGGAAAAAAAAAACAGTCCTGACCCCCCTAGGGACAACCCCCCAAGGAGAGAGGGTGGCAGAGGGGCAAGTGACAAAGCATTCTGGGGCTGTGGCATTCGACTCAACTGCTGACCATCTACTGAGAGCTCAGCACCATGCTCAAGCCCCATCTGCTGCTCCGCAGTTTCCAAGAGCCAGGCGAATTTATTCCCAACACCAATCCTGCCAAATTCACGAAGCCCAGAAAGGTGGGGCATATGGTCCTTCAAGATGGACACAGACTGACTTCTCAGTCATGCTAATCATACTTCAGTTGTATAAAATATGGTCCTCATCATTAAGTACTGTTGCTTATTCTTTCAAACAATGACCTTTTCATACATAAGAACATAATAAAAGGCTGATGAGATTTCCAGTTGTCTATATAATTAAAGAACGCCGCTGATTCCTCCTCTTTGAAAAAATTTTCTGTTTGGAGGAAGTATTTCTTCTCCAAGAAGCATTAATTTAAAAATCATAATCTCTCACATTAAAAAGTTCACACTATGTCATTTAACACTTTAGCCATCAGCAATCTGTTTATTAAAATCTCTGAATGCGCAATCTGTCCCCCTGACCTGGCTACCCATGCTCAGGAAAAAGGGTAACTTGTATTACTAGATCAAAACTAATAGACTCCACTGTAGGTGAGCACTGAGCTCGCCAGCACAATGGGAGTTTCATGCGCATCAAGAATGGCAGGAAAGAAGACAGGAGCCACTGTCCCCTGGCAGCTCCTTCAATGACCTCTCTGTAACATCAGCCTAATTGTCCACCCCATTGGAGCCTCTGCCATTCACCCCTCAGTACAACAATGGGGAGAAGGGGACACTGCTCACTGGACCTAGGCTTTCACAACTGGGGACAGGAGAGGTTTCAGATGACCGTAAGGCTCCTGACTGAATGGCAGATCACCAGAAACAAAGAACTGTGGAAAAACACTGCACACTGCTCAACAAATCATGGCCTATAAAACCACCAAGAGTTGGTTGTTTCCTCCTTTGGGTCCTGGGTAACAGGCTCTGTACCACTGGGGATAGTACCACATTCCTGTAATCACAGTACTCAGGAAGCTGAGGCAAGAGGATCGCTGAGTTCAAATTTAAGGCCAGCCTGGGCTACACAGTGAGTTCAAGGTCAGCCTAAACTAATGGTGAGAGCCTGTCTCAAAATAAGCCAATATAGATAGATAGGGAGGAGGGTAGGTTCTACCACTGAGCTACATACCCAGCCTACAGTAATATAGTTCATTGATACTTATAAAACCTGAGAATCTGTGATAAATTTATTTTATTTTTATTTTTGTTTGTTTGTTTGTTTTGTTTTTTGGTACTTGGGGATCAAACTCAAGACCTAGCACTTGCGAGGCAGGCGGCAGCACCACTGAGCTAAATCCCCAGTTCCTTCTGGGATAAATAAAACAATCAGTTGCTTGGTGCCACACAGAAGAAAAAACAATATAAAACAAAATAATCCTGGATGAGATAACACTTTATCAAGTATTTCAGCATTTAAAATGCAAATAAAGTATCAGTCAAGAGTTGGTAGGGACGGGGGATTTAGCTGAGCGGTTCGGTGGCCTGCCTTGCAAGTGCAAGGACCCAAGTTCAATCCCCGGTACCAAAAAAAAAAAAAAACCCAAACAAGAGTCGGTGCAATAACACAATAGAATACTACACTCCATTGAAAAATACCGAGGTGGCTCAGACAATGTTCAGGAAAGGAAGTCGATCAAAGGAGTATATATTCCATTCAGATAATCCTATTCAAATGCAGTTCAAAAATAACAAAACCCATTTACGGTGGTATAAGTCAAAAGAATCTCACTCTGATGGTCTTTTGAGAGAGGAGTCATAAATGGGCAGGCAGTACCAAGGAGCACACTAGGTGCTAGAAACCATTCTACATCTTGTTCTGGGCAATGGTTATTCATTATGCTGAAACTTGTACACTTCACTCTATATAAATGCTTCTTTAATTTTTTTCCAGTGTTGGAGATCAAACATAGGGCCCTGCACATGCTAGGCCAGAGCTCTACTACTGAGCCTCATCTTCAGCCCTGCATTTCAAACATTGCATTAAAAAAAAACTATCTTTAAAACCAGTTCTTGGACAATTTGTCTACATAATGTGAGGTAATCCTTCAGCTCTAAAATTACTAATTCAGCAGCACCCAGTACAGTTTCTCCATCATGAAGGAAAAGAGAGAGGCACAGCTAATGCCACTCGGGAACTGGGGACCTGGCTGTACTTCAGTGGTTCTCTGCTAGCAATGATCCTAGGAGGTGAGGAGCCGCTGTGGGATCATAAGTGGCTGCGTGTGGTTTTCAGTTAGAAATCCACAGGGTGTTCTGGAAATGCTGTGGTCAGAGTGAGCCCTGTGTCCCACACACAGTCACAGTTAAGGTGGCAGAAACTAACCTTCCCATGGCTTTCCATGAGGTGAAGATAGACCCCCAACCACAGCCTATGAGGTCACTCACTGCCAAGTCCTCCTCATCTCACACATTGGCCCTGAGCCTCTCCTCTCCGGCCCCCACTCTCAATCCTGCACATTCCCCTTTGCCCCTCAGACACAACACCTCTCCCCAGGAGGCTCAAATGAACCTTGGTCAGGAAGTGTCTGCCACCTTCCTGTCAGGCCTGTCTCTCCCGAGAGTAACTGTCACACACTGTTCTCTTACACTTGCTTTGTGGGAGGTTCGTTCTGCCCACAGAGGAGTACCAAACTCTGGGACAGCACGCGGGCGTGTGTGCTTTGGTCCGCTCTGCCCTGCTTGTGAGACAGTGGCCAGAGAGGCAACCATGGAGACCGAAGATCTGAGGGAAGGGGTGTAGAATCCGGTTTCCTGAAGGCTGAGGGAAATTCTCATCCCAGGGAGGTACAAGAAAATGAAACAATTAGTAAGGCTCATGAGAAAGGATTTGTTTTATTTTATCCCCACACACAGTGGGGGATTGAACCCAGAGCCTTTGAACTGACCTACATCCCCAGTCCTTGTTTAACAATTATTTTAAATTAAAAAACTTTTTATTACTGGGCCGGAGATTTAGCTCAATGGTTCTGCCATCTGCTTTGCAAGCACAAGGGCAGGAGTTTGATCCCTGGTACCAAAAAACAAAAACAAAAACAACAAAAACTTTGTATTAGTAGTATATGGTTGTGAGGCATACTAATTACATTAATCTTGAGGAACTAGTACATTTACATATATATATATCTTATCCTGATCACTTTTACTTCCCTTTCCAACTCCTCCTCCTCCCTCTTTCTCCAAAGCCTACCATCTCCATAAACCCTACCGCCCTGTTGCCTACCATTTCTGTTTATTTTGCTCTTTAAATTATTTATATTTTGGGTTTCTCAGATAAGAAAAACCATGCGATCTTTTAGCCTTCTGTGTCTTATTTATTTCACTAAATTATGTTCTCAAGGGGCATCTATTTTCTTACAAATGACTCAAACATATTCTTCTTTATGGCTGGGCAATACTCCATTGTGTATAAATACTTTTTTTTATCCATTCATCTGTTGATGGACATATGGGCCACTTCTGTAATTTAGCTATTATGAGTCGTGCTGCTATAAACATGGGCATATTTATATAGACACAGGCTCTATAATATGATGTCTTTTACTCATTTGGGAAGGTACCTAAAAGGGGTACAGCTGAGTTGAATGCAATTTCTAGTTTTAGTTTTCTGAAGAATGTCCATGCAGACTTTTTTTTTTGAGACAGGATCTTACTAAATCATTAAATTCCCAGATTAGGCTCAAACTTAAGATCCTCCTGCTTCCTGGTGTTGTGTGAAGATTTAAAAAGCAATCCTGAGAACAGTGCTGGCCCAAAATCTTTGTTAACTTATCTTTAAGTATCATTATTATTATTATCATTACATTGACTATTATACTCAGCTCCTATAGACACATCCATGGAACAATGTAGTATTTCCAAGGGGCCAGGGATTTAGCTCAGTGGTTCCACCACCTGCCTTTGCAAGCACAAGGACCCAAGTTTGATACCTGGTACCAAAAGAAAAAAATTTTTATTTCCAAGATAAATTTAATGTTAACACTAAAGTAATCAACTGTGCATTTTATAATCAACATTTTAATGGCTTTGGTATAATAAACTTGCTTAAAAGACTCTAAAAGGGCAAAAAATATTTTCTGATTTGATTCCATTTTTATTGCATATATATCTTTATTTCATTACTCCTTTAGCTGGGTGCAGTAGTACATGCCTGTAATCTCACCACTTGGAAGGCTGAGGCAGGAAGATTGCCATGAGTTAGAGGCCAGCCAGCTCTATATATTGAGTTCAAGGCCAGCCTAACTACATAGTAAGACCCTGTCTCCAAAATTTTTTTTTTTTTTTTTTTTTTTTTTTGATACAGGGTTTCACTATGTAGTCCAGACTGACCTGGAACTCACTATGTAGCCTAGGCTGGTCTCAAACTCACAGTAAACCTCCTGCCTCAGCCTCCCGAGTGCTGGGATTACAGGTGTGTGCCACCATGTCTGGCTGTCTCTAAAATCTTTAAAAAAAATCATTACTCTTCTAATTAGCAGTTCCAACAGGATGTTTTAGATTACATTAGATCACGATTAAGTCAAAGTGGGTGACATTATAAATAAATGATTTCAGAGACACTTAAGTAACTGCTTTAGCTCTAAAATATAAAACCACCAGTTTGTTCTCTTTTTATAACTATTTCATAGCTGAAAAAAGGCACATTTTCAAGCAGTACTCTTACCACCATCCACCAGGCTGGTCTGCTAACCAGAAATGGGTGTCCGAGATACAAGTGAAGAGCAAGGGAAGAGCTGGGCACAAGGCTCTAGCACTACTTTAACTAGTTAAGTACTATATAAAGGAAATGGACAAACTTTTAAAAAATAACCTACTCGGGTTTCTTTTTGTTTGTTTTCCCAGTGCTAGGGATTGAACCCAGGCCCTTCAACATGTTAGGCCAGTTCTCTACCATTTTTGAGACAGAGTCTTGCCTAGACTGGACTTAAAACTTGTGACCTTCCTGCCTTAGCTTCCTGAGCAGCTGGGATTATAGGTGTGCCTGTAAAGGGACTGTAAATTTGAGGCTTGAATGGTCTGAAATAGCAATTTAATACCAGTGAGACCCTGTCTTGAAAAACAATGGCAATTTAAATCCACTGCAAATTATCTAAGTCAGGACAAACAATACTGAGTTTGACTCGTAAGCACACAAAAGCTAATAAATTAGGAGAAGGGAATTGAGTCAACAGGGGATGCACTATTTTATAAAGTACTGTATCTCTCCTCAAACTTTCAATTCCATGCACTGAAGATAAGGAGTTGTGCTCTGTCTTACACACTAGTCGATCATAATATTTACATTCTAATACTAAGATTATTTTAATGGTATTCTCTCTACAATAATTGTTGTACTTGGGGCAAATGATTTTAGTCAATGATTTCTAAACCTAATAAATTAGCATTATGACAATGTCACTACATTTTACTCCAAGACAGTAGCTCTCATTGAAAATACAGAGGTCAATTTTGCCCCTTATGGGTCACTGCGCAATATCTGAAGACATTTTTAGTTATTAAACTTGTGCAAGGGAGGAGTCAAATTATCAAACAAACTAGGTCGAATTTTCTTGCTCAATTTTAATAGTACTTAAGACAAAAAAAGAAATGGCATTTTAAAAGTAACTTTCATTCTGCTTTAAGATGAAAGAATAGCATCTATATCAAAGCCTATTTTTTAAAAAATCTAATGGCAACTCAAGTTGCCTCTTAGTTATTAGCTCCTATAACTGTCTCTGCTTCCTGTCAACATCAAAATGAGATA
>NW_022900929.1:8448357-8529370 GCF_012274545.1 Fukomys damarensis
ACAGGGTTTCACTATGTAGTCCAGACTGACCTGGAACTCACTATGTAGCCTAGGCTGGTCTCAAACTCACAGTAAACCTCCTGCCTCAGCCTCCCGAGTGCTGGGATTACAGGTGTGTGCCACCATGTCTGGCTGTCTCTAAAATCTTTAAAAAAAATCATTACTCTTCTAATTAGCAGTTCCAACAGGATGTTTTAGATTACATTAGATCACGATTAAGTCAAAGTGGGTGACATTATAAATAAATGATTTCAGAGACACTTAAGTAACTGCTTTAGCTCTAAAATATAAAACCACCAGTTTGTTCTCTTTTTATAACTATTTCATAGCTGAAAAAAGGCACATTTTCAAGCAGTACTCTTACCACCATCCACCAGGCTGGTCTGCTAACCAGAAATGGGTGTCCGAGATACAAGTGAAGAGCAAGGGAAGAGCTGGGCACAAGGCTCTAGCACTACTTTAACTAGTTAAGTACTATATAAAGGAAATGGACAAACTTTTAAAAAATAACCTACTCGGGTTTCTTTTTGTTTGTTTTCCCAGTGCTAGGGATTGAACCCAGGCCCTTCAACATGTTAGGCCAGTTCTCTACCATTTTTGAGACAGAGTCTTGCCTAGACTGGACTTAAAACTTGTGACCTTCCTGCCTTAGCTTCCTGAGCAGCTGGGATTATAGGTGTGCCTGTAAAGGGACTGTAAATTTGAGGCTTGAATGGTCTGAAATAGCAATTTAATACCAGTGAGACCCTGTCTTGAAAAACAATGGCAATTTAAATCCACTGCAAATTATCTAAGTCAGGACAAACAATACTGAGTTTGACTCGTAAGCACACAAAAGCTAATAAATTAAGAGAAGGGAATTGAGTCAACAGGGGATGCACTATTTTATAAAGTACTGTATCTCTCCTCAAACTTTCAATTCCATGCACTGAAGATAAGGAGTTGTGCTCTGTCTTACACACTAGTCGATCATAATATTTACATTCTAATACTAAGATTATTTTAATGGTATTCTCTCTACAATAATTGTTGTACTTGGGGCAAATGATTTTAGTCAATGATTTCTAAACCTAATAAATTAGCATTATGACAATGTCACTACATTTTACTCCAAGACAGTAGCTCTCATTGAAAATACAGAGGTCAATTTTGCCCCTTATGGGTCACTGCGCAATATCTGAAGACATTTTTAGTTATTAAACTTGTGCAAGGGAGGAGTCAAATTATCAAACAAACTAGGTCGAATTTTCTTGCTCAATTTTAATAGTACTTAAGACAAAAAAAGAAATGGCATTTTAAAAGTAACTTTCATTCTGCTTTAAGATGAAAGAATAGCATCTATATCAAAGCCTATTTTTTAAAAAATCTAATGGCAACTCAAGTTGCCTCTTAGTTATTAGCTCCTATAACTGTCTCTGCTTCCTGTCAACATCAAAATGAGATAAATCTCAGCAAGCCACAACTGCACAGAATCAGCTCTGGTTTTTATAACCCTGAATCTCAAATAATAGTATACATTAAAATCATAAATATTTTAACTGGAGAGGAATTTCACTTTTCAATGTAAAAAGCGCACAAAAAGCATGGTTTATTAAATACTGGGATGGCTTAAAGTTCAAAAGTACAGCCTTATTTTCCACTACTTTAGGGATTCAGCCCGTTCTTCGCGAAACCTGTCCTACACAAACGTTTTAGTGAGGAATCAAACGTTGGGAAAACATTATGGGAGATTATTTTAATAGTATGTAAGATTTTTTAAATGCCTAATAACACAGTTACATAAAAATTAAAAGTTACATTTTAAAAAGGCAACCAAACTTTCAGAGCTGATGTCTAACCACCAGGCTTTATTCTTCTTAGAACCAACTCAAAATGTCTTCAGCGTTTCAGAATAACAGCGCACCCATGGGCACGCAGTGTAGCCACTCAAGTGGAGCGGGGCGTTCTTTCACTTAGCTCTGCTTTTGTCTGAACATTCTAGAAAATCATAACGCCTAGGCACATGCCTGTGCTTCGAAACAAGCGCCAGCACCCCCAGACCCCGCCGCAGAGCTCGTGCACCCTATGTGACAAGAGGGCACCAGTTCTCCTGTCTCCGCGCAGCGTCCCGCGCGGTCCCGGGACTCCGGCCACTCCCCGTCACCTCAGTCACCCTGGCCACCTTCGTCATCCCCGGTCACTCCGGCCACCTCGGCCTGCCCTCCCCTCACTCACCAGTCACGCGAATGGACTCCAGCATCGTACCTCCGGGGCCCGGAGGTGGACTCCGTGGGGTCGAGGGCTAGCGCGACGGCCACCCGCCCGAGCCTCTGTGGTGGAGCGCGGGGCTGCTCTCGGCGGCAGGGGCAGACGGAGAAGTGCGGACACCCGGGTGTGAGCGGCGATCCCTCCACCCGCAGGCGCTACAAGAGGCGCTCGTTTGCTCAACCGTGTCGGCCGCGCTTAGCACCTGCCGGCATGACGTCGACGCTGCCCCGTTGCTAGGAAACGCCCCCTGCGTCACGCACGTTGTACGTCACCAAGCCTGCGCGCCGCTGGGGGCGCTTGTGCGTCGGAGCCCGGCTCGCGGGCAGAGACTGTAACTACAATTCCCGGCGTACACAGCGCGGTCAGCGCCCCGCGTTTGTGTGGGACAGCCTGATATCCGCGACCCGAGTGACAGTCCCCAAAAACGTTTGCTGGCGATTCAGGGGGCTTGATTCCGCGATAGCTACACGAGATACGGATACTGTGATACTTAGCCCGGCTGTGCATTGCAAACCTAGTTTCCTCTGCCCTTCAGTTCATGGTGCCGAAAAGCTAAAATGACAACTTGAGAGGGAGCTGTAAGACATTCACTAGGACAAAAACATTTACTAGAGGACAGCATGCCAGCACACTGTTCTTAATACTGAAACATAGGTGTTAATTTGGGATTGTGCATTTGATAGGGTGTGAATGTTACTTCTCGGTTTATTACAGTTCCTTTCTTACCCACAGGGTGGCCTGAAGCATGGTACTGTTTTTTCCTACACATAACACGGATATGATAAAGTTTAACTTACAATTTAAGTTCAGTAAGAGATTGGCAGAAAAAGCTAATAATCATAACGATTTACTGTAATAATATTGCCAACATCGCTACCCTTGCCCGTTGGGGCCAATCATGAATAAAATAAGGGCTACTTGAACATGGCACTGTGATACCAAGACAGTTGATCAGATAACTGGAACAGCGATTATATACAGCCTAGATATGCTGCACAAAGGATTGTTTCATGTTTAGGGGAGGGCACACTCAAGATTTCATCTTGCGACTCAGAGGCCATGCAACTTAAAAACTTTTCGATGGTATTTTTCTCAAATTTTCTGTTTCATATTTTCAGATTGCAGTTACTACGGAAAATGAAATAATGGATGCCTATTTACATTCATTTTCACTTTAAGAAAAGTGAAAATGATCTTTTACAATAGCCAAAATGTAAAAAATGTAACACAATGAACACATTTTAAGGTTAACACATGCAAGTTTCTGAAGGTATTGAGGTCTTGAATTTGGCAGAGAATACGGTCACCGTCAGAAGATAGTGCTGGCACTGTCCCTCTTTAAAGTCACCTTTTTCTCTTTGCCTTGGGGCATTTTTTTGTTGTTCTGTTGTTTGTTTGTTTTGTTGTTTTTGTTGTGCTGGTACTGGAGATTGAATTTGGGACTTTGAGTTTTTGAGGCAGACGGTGGCACCACTGAGCTAAATCCCCTGCCCTGGTGTGTTTTCAAACTCAGGAACAAAATAAAGTTCAATGTCAGGAGTGTGATACACGGAAAGACAATGAAGTTGTGAGAATTGTTTCTTTTTCAGCACTTAGTGTGGGGGAAACATTTTCTTTTTTTGAGACAGGGTCTCCCTATGTAGCTCAGGCTGGCCTCAAACTTGTGTTGTTCCTCCTGCTTCAGCCCCCTAAGTGGGTCACAAGCATGGGTCACCACGCCCAGCTGAGAACTGTCAGGAGTGTGATACACGGAAAGACAATGAAGTTGTGAGAATTGTTTCTTTTTCAGCACTTAGTGTGGGGGAAACATTTTCTTTTTTTGAGACAGGGTCTCCCTATGTAGCTCAGGCTGGCCTCAAACTTGTGTTGTTCCTCCTGCTTCAGCCCCCTAAGTGGGTCACAAGCATGGGTCACCACGCCCAGCTGAGAACAGTGGAAATGTAAGTATCACAAATAGCAGATAACCTCAACTTCTGCGGGGGGGGGGCGAGTGCTCTCTTGAAAATAGAACCCAGTCGCTTGCTACCTTTTTGGTTCAAACCACTCCCTTCTCTTGTCTGGATTACAGATACCCTAAATGACTTCCCCAGGTCCTTCATGACCTAGCCTCCAGTCCTTTCTTTGATTAAATCTACAGTATTCCTCCCCACCTACAGAAGTTTCTCAAATATGATGGGCACTGTTTGACCTCAAGGCCTTTGCAATTTGGGATTCTCCCTGTCTGAGAGGTTCATTCCCAAGTATCCATGGACTAGCTTCTCACTTCCTTCAAAGGACTTAATGAAAATGTCATTCTGTTTAAAACTCCAGCCGTGGATTTAGCTCAGTGGTACCACTGCCTGCCTCACAAACACAAGGTCCCGAGTTTGATCCCTGGTACCAAACAAACAAACAAACAAAAAAATATGTCCAGGCTGGGGATTTAGCTCAGTGGTTTCCCCACCTGCCTTACAAGCACAAGGTCCCAAGTTTGATCCCTGATACTCCCCCAAAAAATTCTGCTACATTTAAAAAGAGAGTGGGCATTCTGTTTAAAATTTCATTCTGCCGGGCGTGGTGGTGCAGGCCTGTAATCCCAGCACTGGGGAGGCTGAGGCAGGAGGACTGCAGCAAGTTTGAGACCAGCCTGGGCTACACAGTGAGTTCCAAAGCAGTCTGAACTACTACCAAAAAAAAAAATAAAATTTCATTCTTTTCTCATATATTCCCTTTCTATGCTCTGTTTAGCACTTATTTCATATTATCTAGTTTATTATATATTTTACTGATTTTATTTTTTTTATTTTTTACTTTTATTTATTTATTTGCTGATGTGGTGGAAACTGAACCCAGGGCCTTCACATTGTTACATTCCTAGCCTTATACATTTTTAAATTTTTATTTTAAGAGAGGGCGAAAAAAAAGGAGAGAGATGTTACTAAATTGTTTAAGTTGCCCAGATTGGCTGGAATTTGTGATCTCCCTGCCTCAGCCTGCTAGAGTGCTGGGATTAATACCCTTTTGTTGTTGTTGTTGTTCTTTTTGCAGGGCTGGGATTGAACCCATGACTTTACACTTGGTAGGTAAATGCTGTATCAATGAACTACATCCATAGTCCCATTATAATATTCTAAAGGAACAAAGATGTGTATTATTATATTCTTTATTCCATGGGTATTTATTTAGGTTTTTTTGTTTTTTGTTTTGTTTTGTTTTTTTTGAGACAGGGTCTCACTATGTAGTCGAGACTGACCTGGAATTCATTATGTAGCCCAGGCTGGTCTCAAACTTACAGCGATCCTCCTGCCTCAGCCTCCTGAGTGCTGGAATTACAGGTGTATGCCATCACACCTGGCTTATTTAGGGGTGTGTGTGTGTGTGTGTGTGTGTGTGTGTGTGTGTGAGACAGGGTCTCACTACAATTTCAGGCTGGCCTTGAACTCACTATGTAACCCTGGCTGGCCTCAAACCTTTGGGGATCCTCCTGACTCAGTCTTCAGAGTGCTGAGATTATAGGCGTGTGCCACCACGCCTGGCTCCATGGATATTTATATACAAGGCACTGGTTGGTTATATTCAAAGACATGATACCAATCATCAAGGAAGTTAGTGACTAAAATGGAAAATATTATATATTTACATGTAGTAGACATACATATATGTGTCTGTACATATTCACATGTATGGATATACATACATGTCAGGCAATGAAGTGAATTAAAGATGTACTCCTTCTTCAATAGTTCCTTAAGTTTAAAATTCCAAAATAAGCAAATTTTATGCCTCTATAATTAACATACCTAGACAATCATCACATTTGTTACCTTTGTTATTATTTTTATGTTCACCCTATCAACATTTTCTTGAGGGTCATTTTGACTTCTAAATATCTTTACTGGGCCTGGGATTTAGCTCAGTGTTTCCACTGCCTGCCTCGCAAGCGCAAGGACCTGAGTTCGATCCCCAGTACCAAAAAAAACAAAAAAACAAAATAAATATCTTTAGTGACATGCACCTATCAATGCAATCAAATGTACTCTACATGTACATTTTAAAATGTACTCTACATGTATTACTGAAGCACGGAAACTAATGAATTCCTGAGCAGTTTCTCAGTGTCTTAGAAAACAGTTCTGCTACCCACTCCGTGCTTCTCCCAGCCTGGAAACTGCTCACGCTCTTCAGGCAGGAGCATCTGCAGTAATCACCAACCCATGCTGTCCCACCTAGCGTTTCCATGGGACTCAGCATCTGCTACTGTCCTGCTGGCTGGGTTTGAGGCAGCATTGTTTTTCACACAGCATGAGAACAATGAACGACTCCATCTCTCTCAAAAACTTTCATACCTGTTTCTACATAAACCAATAATATCTAGACAAAAGGACTGATTTGATTATCAGTCCCTTTTCCATTTTCAAAACACTGCATGCAAAATCAAGAATTTATTAAAAACGATGGGCAGGCATTGCATTGCAATGGATAGTCCTTGTGACTTTTGGCATGCATCAAAGGAGAATTAAAGAATTCATTAAAATCGCCTTTAATAATTATATTTACCCTTAAGGATGCCTCTTACACTTAAGGATATCTTACTCAAATTTTCAAGCAAATAATGCATCTTAGTTTTCCAAATGAAATATAGTTGTGGTTTTTTTGTTACTAGAAATTGAACTCAGGACCTTGGGCGTGCCAGGCAGGTGTGGCACCACTGAGCCACATGCTGACCCTAGTCACTTTCTTTTTATGGTCATTATAATTTTGTATACTAGCAGCATTATATTGTGGATCATTATGAGTTCTGAATATCTATAATGATAACTTGCAGTCAATTTTAGACTTTAAAATCATAGGAAAATAGGTGCATGGAGAGAAATATAGTATTGTTATTTAGTTTGTAGTAGGATTTCTGTTATAAGCAAAGAGTTTATTTTTCTTATTTTGTCAGTAACTTTTTGTAATAAGGGAAAAGGAAAAAAATGAGAAAATGAAAAAATGGGAATAAAGTATTTGTAAATAGGGAAGGGAGGAGGGGGTGAAGGAAGGGCAGGGATAAGGGGAAAAAATGAGAACTAAGACCTGTCATGTAAAGGTGCAAGATCCCAATGATGAATATAACTATACTGTATACCTAAAATGTACCAATAAACTCAATGAGAAAAAAAACCCTACTGATATGAATCTATATGTTCCTTTTACATGCTACATAGCAGAACAGATGGTATGCGTTGTTGGCAAACATTTAGTTTATTTATTATTTGTAAATTAGTTGATAAGAATTTTGGTATAAAAATGATGATTAGGGCTAGGGGTAAAAAAGCCAGTTGGGCTGGGGATTTAGCTCAGTGGTTCCAGCGTCAGCCTCACAAGCTCAAGGACCGGAGTTCAATCCCCAGTATCCCACCCAAAAAAAAGCCAGTTAGCTTAGTTGTAGAACATTCACCTAGCATATGTAAGGCTCTAGGTTCAATCCTTAGCATTGCAGAATCAATCAATCAAAATTTCTAAAGTTGATTAAACTGTCTTTGCAATAAGACAGCATTATTTCCTTTTACAGGAAAATATCACCATGTCCATTTTAAAGATTCAGAAGAGATTTGATCATTTACTGCGCTTGCGTGGAGGGTAGTAAAGGCCAGGAGAGAAGGAAGAGATGAAGACAAGGTGCTTGATTGTAGTGCTACTGCAGAGACAAGTGGACTTTCTAAGGCACATGTTGGGAGTAGAATGAGTATGCATTAGGCTGGGAACTGAACAAAAGCCTTTAATTTTTTTATGGAAAGGTCTTTTAATAACTAAAAGTGAATTAGAACATTGAAATGGTATTTATTTACTTTTAAGTTTCAGATGAGAGTTTAACAGAAGGGAGGGAAGAAGCTTCCAGTAATCACTTTTGACTTTTCTGCCTGTCCTACCGAAAGCAAGTTAGAATCTTCCTGTTGTTGAAAATATATGAATTGAGGAGACTGGATTCGCAGCCTGCTGCTGTGAAAAGACAGGGCAACTGTGGTTACAATAGTTTGGATTCTAACAAACATTAACAGAAATCTCAAGGGGAGCTGTAAACAATTTTCCTTGACTCATAAAAGAAGAGAAAAAAAAAAAGAAATAATCCAGGGAATCGTTGGTAGGGTTGTTTTTTTCCTTGACTTATGTATATGTTTTTTTGTTTGTTTGCTTGTTTTTTAGTTAAGTCTGAATGCCCTCAGGATGTCTATATCGAGAGAATAGAATGTTTTCAGCATGTGTATATTCAAGAAATGAAAAGCACCATGCAAAAGTCAAATGATAGAATGGTTTGTTAAACCATTGCCTCTTTACTGCAATGAAAAAAGTTAGAACAGCAAAGATCCTGGGAAATATCTGTGATTTTTTTTCCCCTCCCTAGGTAGTTCACATTGGCCTTAAACGCACTATATAGCCCAGGCTGCCCTCAAACTCACAGTGATTCTCCTGCCTCAGACTCCTGAGTGCTAGAATTACAGGTGTGCACCACCATGCCTGGCTTTGTGATTTTTTTTTTTAATGTGATGCTTCACTGTAAATGACTAGAGGGAGAAAGGATATTTTTTAATCAGCAAAAAAGTTGCCCTTGGTTATAATTTTGAGGAAATTAAGATATCTATTAATTTATTCTATCCAAAGCTATTTGAAAGGTATTAGGATATTAAGTTCCTAGTATCTACAAGGCAAAAAGATGATGAAAAAGACATGCTACATCGTACAAAGCGCTTACTGGAAGTGTGTACATAAATACATAGAAATGAGATACTGTACATATCCTGTCCTTAAGTACACACAACAGGGATACCATAGTGAATAAATCAGAGTCCTAGTTTTTGTGGAGCTTAGGTTGTAGCAGGATAAGCAAACAACAAATCAACAAATGATGTCATTGCAGATACTAGGGAGTGCCATGAAATGTACTAAACAGTGAGTTGGAACAACAAGGCCAGGAAAGGCTTCTTTGAGGAAGAGACTTTGGGCTAAGATTTGAAAGACAGGAAATTCTGAGAAACGAGTATTCCAGGCAAAGGGAATTACAGAGACACAAGGAATGACCTTGGTGTGATCCTGGAGACACATGAAGGTCAGGGCCATTTTTGGATATGGATTATGACTCCCAAGAGTTCGAGTGTCGCAGACTTGGTCCTTGGTGTGGCAGTGATACGAGATCATGGGGGATTTTTAAGAGGGGGGGTCCAGTGGGAAGTCCTTGGTGCCCTCGGAGAGTTCCCAAGGGGCTTCAGTCAGTTCAGGAGAGAGGGTTATCAAAAAGAAAGAAGCCCGGTGACTACCCAGTCTCTTTGGCTTCCTGTCCCCTCCCACACGCTCCTGCCACTCAGGTACTACCCACCATGAGTTCCTCAAGAGAGTGAAGCTGATGTCAGCACTGTGCCCTGGAACATTCAGAAATGTCAGCTAATGAAGCCTCTTTTCCCATTAAAGTAGCCTGCTTCAGAAGTCTCATTATAGTAACAGAAAATGGACCAATACAGTCAGTATGGCTGAAGTACAGTAACTGGAAAAATGGCAGGAAAAATGTTCTGAGGAGTAGGGAGAGAATAGGAGGATTTTAGATGGTTGTGAAATGTGATTTATGGAGTTTGTTTGCTGTGCTGGCAATTGAACCTAGGGCCTCACATGTGCCAGTGAACTACATTTCCATCTCTCATTTATGTTCTTCAAAGCATGTGTTGTCTTCTCTGAGAACAATGAATAGGGAAGTGAGAGCAGTAGCAGGGAAAAACTAAGAGTCTCCCAGGGGGCCGAGTGAAAGAGTGATAAGAGCTTTGGGTGCAATGGAAGATGCAGAGATAGAGAGAAGTGGAAAAGCCAGGGCTTGGGAAGCAGAACTGACATCACGTGGGTATGTGAGTAGCAGGAGGAGAGAGAGAAGCAAACATGACTTTCAGGGTTTCGGTTGAGCAATGGGGTAGATAGCTGAGAAGACCCAAGATAGGTAGACAGAGGAGACTCAAGAAGAACAGGTTTAGTGGGGAAATTTGCTTTGGGTCTGTTAGGTCAAATATGCTCACTGATATCCAAGTCAGGGTTTCAAACAGACAATTGAATATGAGAGTTCAGAGCTCAGGAAAGAGATGGGGCAAGAAAAATATGTTCAGGAGCCAAGAGTATATAGCTGGCATTCCAAAAGTCAGTAAGATCACCTCACAGGTGTGTGTAGGTGAATCTTCCTACTTATCTACCTCTATCTACCCATCCACACATATACAGAAAATAATGTACATGATGACATAACTATATATGAATTTAGTCATAGTCCCTACAACATTTCAGCCAAAAATTGACTGCACGTATCATGGTGGTCCCATAAGACTATGTTGCCTGGTGATGTCACAGCTACATTAGTTTACAAAGTATACAGTGATGAAATTGAGTTATGGTCCATTTTTCATAACATGTCCCCATCATTAAATGATGCATAACTATATATTTTTTCCTGAACTGTTTTAAGAGTAGTTTGCAAACATGATATACTTTTACCCCTAAATATAACAAAGTATGCCTGTGTATATGTAAATGTATATGTATAGGTATGCATAAATATGTAAATATGCATACATATATGAAAGGGAGGTGGGAGGGGCCGATGTAGTAAAATGTTAATATATCAGGAATCTATGTGATTCCTAGAACCCAGGAATCTTTGCTTAACATTTGCTTTATCTCTATGAGGCTGTTACAAGCTTCTTGGAAGTCTTCTGTAAGTCTGAAATCATGTTCAAATAAAATGGTGCAAATTGAGTTACAAAGCAGATGATGACCTCCCTAAGGACCAGGGAGGAAATGTTATAAGACCCGACACTCAGCGGGGCTCACACGCAGACATTCAAAGGTGCTGGCAGGGCATTCTGATAGTGGGATCAGGGTAAGCAAGAGACTGAAGTGGCAGAGCAGGGTTTGTTCTGGGAACAGCGAGCAGATGAGTTCAGTTCTCTGGGCGTTTCCCTCAGCACTGGGCACTGAGCAGGGTGGGCACAGGGTCCTTCGTAGAGAGCAAAGAAGTGGGATGGGAAGTGTGATGAGGATTCAAATGGATGAGAATGAAAGGATTCTGAGCAACATTAAAGGTCTAGTTGGTTGGGATGCATTTGAAATGGAATTGAGTCAATTTTGTGTCTTGTTTGGGCAATGCTTAGCAAGCCAGGCAAAACAGAAAGAGAAAGGTTGGAGACTGACAAGAACAAGAGCCAGGAGAATGCTATTGAAATGCTGTCTTCTGAGGTCTCGTGGGGTACGAAGTGAATGAGGCTTGCAGGAGGCTGGGCAGGACTCAGTGCTGTGGACAAGTGTAGCCAGATCTGTGTGTTTAAGGCTTCACCTTGCCTGTGGTGCTTCTGAAGGTGGTGAAACCTTTAACAGCTGGGCCTAATGGGAGGTCTTCTGTTCTTTGGAGCAGTCCCTTGAAAGGGGCTTCATTTTCTCTGCTTCCTGGCAGGAAATGAGTGGTGTAGCTCCATCATACAGTCCTACCAGGAAGTGTCATCATAGTCCCAAAACAAAAGGGCCAATCCATCTTGGATGGAAACTCTGAAAATCCTGAGCCAAAATAAACCCTTTATCTTTATAACTTCATTTATCTCTAGTATGTATTACAGTGATGGAAACCTGACTAGCATTCCTGGGAAGGGCTCCAGAGCTCTTGGTTTGGTCTCAGTCTTGTTTCCTAATCTACTGTACATTCTCTGACTGTGCTTACATTTTAAAAGTCCATTTCCTCTTGGCTTCCTTTTCAGAATTCAGCACAATGAACTATTTTGCAAGTGACCGGATAGAAAAGGGCAGGGTAGGAGGTGAGGACTGGTAATTGAGCATGACAACCATGCCCGAGCTATCATATTTTTACTGTGAGCAAAAGCTGGGAAAGTTAAGTAGACTAAAGATTAGAAATAGAGGGAAGGACTTGCAGGTTTGGCTGGAGTTAGCAGCACTGAGACAAGAAAAGGACTCAAGATTAGAATCAGGAAACCAGGTTCAGTTTTGCAGTCTTGAAGATGGAGCATTTGACTCGAGTCTGAGTCAGATATACTTGCGGTGGGGTGGGTAGCAGGCTTTGAGGAATGGTGGGGTCAGGATATGGGAGATTGTGGTTCCTCAGAATTCATCAGCACACAGTACTTGGGTGCCTAGTAAGTACCAGGTAGGGACGGAGCTGAGGAAGACTGGTGCTGTGGTTCAAATGTGTCCCGCCAAAAGCATCTGCTACAAATATGATCCCTGGTGCAACAGTATTGGGATGTAGGGGTTCATGGGGGATCCACTGAGTAAGTGAATTAGTGCCATGTTTGCAGGGGCTTGAGGTTACAAGTAGGATCATAGTAAGAAGTCCCTTACTGGATGAGGTGCCTCCGTCTTGGACTTCTCAGCCTCTAAAACTATTAAAAGAAAAAAAAATTATCTTCTCTAAAAGTCGCCCCTTCTCAGGTACTCTGTTTAAGCATAAAATAAACTGAGACAACTGGGGTGGTGTCTGTCTGCTTGCGTCAAGAAGGAAGATGAGAGTGAAAGTGACGTTATGAATGCTGACACTTACAAAGGACAATTGGAGAAGAGATGAACCACAAGTGAAGATGTCCAGTATGGGAGGAGAAAGTTTTGAAGTGTTAGAAAATCACAAGGTTCAGCCAGATGTGGTGGTGCACATCTGTAATCCCAGTATGAGGGAGGCTGAGGCAGGAGAAGCACAAGTTTGAGCCCAGTTTAGGCAACTTGGCAGGACCTTATCTCAAAAATGAAAATTAAAAAGGGGGAGGGGATGTGCTTCAGAGTTAAATCCATAGTACAAAACAATACAACATCAACAACAAAGTTCATGACAGGTGTTAATGAAATAAAGTGAACTTGGTCCATTTTCTAGTATCAAATTTAAGAAGATTTTATCTTTGATGTTCAGTAAAAGGACTTGGATATTTAAGAAACACTGGATACTGCTATTTTGTAATATTTAAGAGTTACTTTAATATGGGGTCACTAAAAAATGGAATTTTATGAAAACAGCTTTCTGAAATGTAGGTATGGAAAAATAATATAGAAACTATAGTGTGATAAGTACATGAAAGAATCATTCTTTGTGAAAGGATTTACTGTGCTTTTATTTTTTATTTTATTTATTTATTTATTTATTTATTTTGGTACCAGGGATTGAATGCTTTTATTTTTTTAGTGTGGTATTTTTTATTTATTTTAAAAATTTATTATTTTTTAATTTTTTCTGGTACCAGGAATCAAACTCAGGACCTTGCATTTGCCAGGCAGGCACAGCACCATTCAGCTAAATCCCCAGCCCTTTAGTGGGATCTTTTAAATATGAGTTTGCTAGATATGAATATAAAAAGAGCACTGAACCTATGTGCATTTTTGGAATATTCTACTGAATAAAGGAGATACGCCTGTAGTTGCAGTAGTTTTAAAAAACAATATATTCAGAAAGTAAAATATGCTTTTCAGTTCCTCAGAACTCTGAAATAGTTGCACTGATTAGAGACAAATTATGTGACACTAAAAGCCATTAAGAGCATAAATTGTACCCTATTGGCAACAACTTCTGATGTTTCTTATTTTCCATTATAGTAAATGTATAGATAACCTGAGGTTGAGCACTTGTGTCTAATTCTTCTGGCCACTGCCTTATGGTTAGATCTTGGCCTTTTCTCTTCCTGTAAAAATACAAATATTTATGTTATTGCATTATTTTGTCAAGTAAATGTGCGTAAATGTATTTTAACTGTAAGTATACAGCAACCTATGTATAAACCTAAGTATATATGTATATACTGTATTCTGTATAAGTATACAGCAAACCTATGGCACACATGCCCCAGCGGGCTGTCTATATCATTGAAAGCTCTGTTATTATAATTTTCTTTTAATGTATGAGTTGTTTTTTCTAAACTAAAACCTCAGCATTCAGGTTTAATTGCAGTGTTGGCACTTAGCGATAAATAAGTGGGTTTTGGGTTGCAGTTTGGCCACTCTGTCTCTAAAAGTTTCCCTATCACTGGATACAGCATTTGGAGTGTCCTTATTGAAGTCAATGCTATCAAATTTTTGTGTTTTCAGTTCTTCCATCAATTTCATCTGCAAAAGACACACTTATTTCCTTTGTCATAGAAGGAGGAAATATTAATTTCCTAGGGCTAGTTATCTCTGTTTCAGATACTTGGTTCTGTTCGTAAAATAAGTTATGGCGTTTTAAAAAATAACTTGAGAAGCGGTATTTTTGTTTTTTTTATGACTTAGTCCAATTACCCTTTTTGTGTGTGCAAGTATGTGCATTTTAATTTCTTCATCTCCAAAACAGGAATAATAGTTATTTTTAACATTCATTCATTCAATACATATTTACTGCATTCCTGTGCCCAGAAGGTCCTGGGTTACCACCACAAAGATGAGCCCCTAGCCTTTGCTTATACTTTAGTGGAAGAGCAAGCTCACAAACATATATAAATAAAATAATGTCCAATCATGGTAAATTCAATGAAGACAATAAGTCTGAGTTACAGGATGGAAAATGATTTGGAAGCAGAGAAGAGGGTGTGGCCAAGTGTCACTTCCTCTCTAAAGAGAGAACATCAGCAAGCTTAGACCAAATGCCTAGGGAGTTCCAGAGATGGGACATGCAGGCTTTCCCTTCCTTCTTTCCTTTCTTTTTTTTTTTGAGACAGAATCTCACTAAGTTGCTGAGTTGCCCAGGCTGGGCTAAAATCTGCAATTCCAGAATGCTGGCATTATAGGTGTGGGCTGCCATGGGGAGGCCATGGCTCTTTTTAGGACCAGAGAAGAAGGCCTGAGGGTAGAGCCTCATGAAGAAAAAAGAGGGTATTGTGCTATCAGGAGGAAATTAGGTTATTAGGAGAGGCAGGCAGGCTCCAGATGTTATGAGGCATTGTAAGTGTGTTGTGTTATTCTAATTGCAACAGAAGACATAAACCAGCCTGAAATGAGGACTTCATATTGCATAATTTTTATTTTAAAAGATCTCTTGCCAGGCATTGTGGTGCATGCCTATAATCTCAGCACTCAGGAACCTGAGGCAGGAGGATCACTGTGAGTTCAAGGCCAGTCTGAGCTACACTGTGAGACCCTGTCTCAAAAATTAAAAATCTCTATGAAAATGAGTAAGAGTTTCTTTAGTATGTTTGTTATAATCAATTATCTAACAGATGATTTAATTTAAATTGATAATGTATTGTAGTGGTGGCTTAACTCAGGGCCTTCACACTGAGCTACCTCATTACCCACTTTGGAGACAGGACCTCACTAATTTGCTCAGGCTGGACTCAAACTTCCCATCCTCCTACCTCTGCCTCCTAGAGTGCCAGGATTACAGGTGTGTGCCACTACTACTAATCTACAAATGATAATTTTAAGAATATCATTTATAAAAACAACAGAAAAAAGATATAGGAAAAAATTAACAAATAAGTTTAAAGAGCCTTCTGGAAATATAGTTTTTGGAAGACATTAAAGTAGATCTGCACTACTGAGGATACATTGTACCATGCTCATGAGTAGGAAGGTTTAATGTGGCAAAGATGTCAATTCTTTCCAAATTAGGTGATAAATTCAGTGCAACCCTAATTAAAAATTTCAAGTTTTTTTTTCCTTCTCCTTTGTGGAACTTGAGAATCTGATTTAGGTGGAAGAACAAAAGGGCAAAATGAAACAAGTTAATCCTGAATTTGCTCTGTTAGATACCAATACTGTGTGACACTGCAGCAGAGATAGACAAAAAGACCAAAAGAACTGAGGAAAGAGCTTCAATATAAAACTACATGTACATGAGAAATATTCTTGTTTTGAATGCTGGGGATTTAGCTCACTTGTACCTGCCTGCCTGACAAATGCAAGGTCCTGAGTTCAATTCCCAGTACAAAACAAACTCTTGTTTTGGTGCTGGGGATTAACCCAGGGCCTCACACCTGGTATGTGTGCACTCTGCCATTGAGCGATATCACCAGCACCCTCTAAATTTGATATAAGTAGGGGCCAGGGATTTAACTCAGTGGTTACGGCACCTGCCTTGCAAGTGCAAGGACCCGACTTTAATCTCTGATACCAAAAAAATAAAAAGGAGAAAGAAGAAAAAGAAGAAGAAGAAGAAGAAGAAGAAGAAGAAGAAGAAGAAGGAAGAAGAAGAAGAAGAAGAAGAAGAAGAAGAAGAAGAAGAAGAAGAAGAAGAAGAAGAAGAAGAAGAAGAAGAAGAAGAAGAAGAAGAAGAAGAAGAAGAAGAAGAAGAAGAAGAAGAAGAAGAAGAAAAGAAATAAATTAGATATACATAGCCTTTGGGTCAATGGGAAAAAGGAAGGACAATTTAAAAACTGTTGCAGAAACAACTGGTAGCCCATATAAAATACTAAATCAAGCCAAAGAGTTTAAAGACAAAGCCATGAAAATCCATTCCTTAAAATATTCAGAAAAACAAATACAGGAAAACATCTTTATGATCTCAGGGTAAAAAGAACTTTTGCATAAAAACGCCAAACCCTAAAAATTTTTTTTTTGATAATAGCAACATTAAACACTTCTGTGCATCAAAGACTTCATAAAGCAAAAAGACAAGCCACCAACTAAGAAAAGATATTTGCAAGCTGCCCAAACAGCTTGTTTTTCCAGAATATGGGAAATAAATAACAAAAAGCCTAAGAATCAATAAGACAGCCAACAGGCAAAGTATGTAAAGTTCAAAGTCACAGAAAAGAAAAAGTGAAAGACAAACAACAAGAACAAAAAACACATGAAATCACATTTACTTCCACTAGCAATAAGAGAAATGCACACAAGCAAGAATGACAAAATTTTTAAAATAGCCAATCACAGCCAGGTGTGGTGGCCCACTCCTGCAATCCTAGCACTCAGGAGCCTGAGGCAGGAGGATTACTGGGAGTTCAAGGCCAGCCTGAACTACATAGCTAGACCCTGTGTCAAAAAACCAAACAAAGAAAAACAACACCCCTCCCTGCAAACAAAACCAATTACAGTATTGGGGAAGAACTAGAGCAATCAGCAAATTTATAAACTATCCATTGAAATATAAATTGTAACAATTTTTTTAAGAGCAGTCTTTTTTTTTTTCTTTTTTCTTTTTGGTACTGGGGATTGAACTCAGGACCTTACTCTTGCGAGGCAGGTGGCTGAACCACTGAGCTAAATCCCTGGCCCAAGAGCAATCTATTTTTAATATGTTGTAGTAATATAAAAATAAATATATTTACTTGAGCCACTAAATTCTAGGTATGTTATTCTAAGAAAGTTATTATTATCTGTATGTAAAGAGAAAAGAATATTAATGGAATCTTTAGAATTAAAATCTAGGCCGGGCGTGGTGGCGCACACCTGTAATCCCAGCACTTGGGAGGCTGAGGCAGGAGGATGTTGTGAGTTCAAAACCAGCCTGGGTTACATAGGGAGTTCCAGGGGCCCGAGATTTAATTTATCTCAGTGGTTCTACCGCCTGCCTCGAAGACCTGAGTTCAATCCCTGGTGAAAAAAAAAAACCCAAAACATAGTGAGTTCCAGGTCAGTCTCAATTACATAGTGAGACCTTGTTTCAAAAAACAAATAAACAAACAAACAAAAAAAAAAGTGAAGAAGAAGAAGAAGAAGAAGAAGAAGAAGAAGAAGAAGAAGAAGAAGAAGAAGAAGAAGAAGAAGAAGAAGAAGAAGAAGAAGAAGAAGAAGAAGAAGAAGAAGAAGAAAAGAAATAAATTAGATATACATAGCCTTTGGGTCAATGGGAAAAAGGAAGGACAATTTAAAAACTGTTGCAGAAACAACTGGTAGCCCATATAAAATACTAAATCAAGCCAAAGAGTTTAAAGACAAAGCCATGAAAATCCATTCCTTAAAATATTCAGAAAAACAAATACAGGAAAACATCTTTATGATCTCAGGGTAAAAAGAACTTTTGCATAAAAACGCCAAACCCTAAAAATTTTTTTTTTGATAATAGCAACATTAAACACTTCTGTGCATCAAAGACTTCATAAAGCAAAAAGACAAGCCACCAACTAAGAAAAGATATTTGCAAGCTGCCCAAACAGCTTGTTTTTCCAGAATATGGGAAATAAATAACAAAAAGCCTAAGAATCAATAAGACAGCCAACAGGCAAAGTATGTAAAGTTCAAAGTCACAGAAAAGAAAAAGTGAAAGACAAACAACAAGAACAAAAAACACATGAAATCACATTTACTTCCACTAGCAATAAGAGAAATGCACACAAGCAAGAATGACAAAATTTTTAAAATAGCCAATCACAGCCAGGTGTGGTGGCCCACTCCTGCAATCCTAGCACTCAGGAGCCTGAGGCAGGAGGATTACTGGGAGTTCAAGGCCAGCCTGAACTACATAGCTAGACCCTGTGTCAAAAAACCAAACAAAGAAAAACAACACCCCTCCCTGCAAACAAAACCAATTACAGTATTGGGGAAGAACTAGAGCAATCAGCAAACTTATAAACTATCCATTGAAATATAAATTGTAACAATTTTTTTAAGAGCAGTCTTTTTTTTTTCTTTTTTCTTTTTGGTACTGGGGATTGAACTCAGGACCTTACTCTTGCGAGGCAGGTGGCTGAACCACTGAGCTAAATCCCTGGCCCAAGAGCAATCTATTTTTAATATGTTGTAGTAATATAAAAATAAATATATTTACTTGAGCCACTAAATTCTAGGTATGTTATTCTAAGAAAGTTATTATTATCTGTATGTAAAGAGAAAAGAATATTAATGGAATCTTTAGAATTAAAATCTAGGCCGGGCGTGGTGGCGCACACCTGTAATCCCAGCACTTGGGAGGCTGAGGCAGGAGGATGTTGTGAGTTCAAAACCAGCCTGGGTTACATAGGGAGTTCCAGGGGCCCGAGATTTAATTTATCTCAGTGGTTCTACCGCCTGCCTCGAAGACCTGAGTTCAATCCCTGGTGAAAAAAAAAAACCCAAAACATAGTGAGTTCCAGGTCAGTCTCAATTACATAGTGAGACCTTGTTTCAAAAAACAAATAAACAAACAAACAAAAAAAAAAGAGAGAGAAAAGAAAATCTAGGAATAAACTAAATGTCCATTGAAAGATAATGGATATTGTACAAATTACACTCATTTTTATATGATAAAATAGAAGTGACAGTGAATGAAATATAGCTATAGTACAATATTAGGATGAACCTTATAAAGATGAGACAAAAAAATTGCATAAAGATATTTGCAGGGAAAAAGGTACACAAAACACTGTATCTTATTGTGGAGGTACATTTAGATTAATAAAAGTATATATATGCCCTTGGAAGTGATACACATCAAGACAATTTTATCACTGGTGAATAGGATTAGGAGGGCCACATAGAAAATTTCAGTTAAATGTAAGATTTTTAAAAAGTGGATATAAGCCAGGCATGATGGTGCTTGTCCTTCATCCCAGCACTCAGGAGGCTGAGGCAGGAAGATTGCAGTGAGTTTAAGACCAGCCTGGGTCTTGGGATTTAGCTCAGTGGTTCTGCTGCCTGGCTTGAAAGCACAAGGACCCAAGTTCAATCCTGGTACCAATGGTAAAAAAAAAAAAAAAAAAAAAAAAAAGTGTGTACAAGGTTATGTTTTATTCTGTTTTTCTTTTTTTGCAAACTAGAAATATTTCATAACATCTGCAAAAGAAAAATCATCCATCTTATAAATTGAGGAATGAACAGAAGGAAGCATATTAGGAGAGGACTGCAGTGCTTGGATTGAGGATGTGGCATAGTGTCTGGCACACAGTAGGTGCTTTACACACAGGTACTTTTGTTGCTACCATTACCACCATCATCATGGTTAAAGTCTAAAGATACAGGGGAATTGTGAAGAAATGTAAAACCAGAGCAGGTATCTTTTGCTGGGTGTTTTATTCCCCTCTTGGCTAGCCTAGTTTGGAAGGAATCTAAGGATCAGGAGGTGCTAGCCCCAAGGCACAACGGCTACATAAATTTCTATTGACTCATTCCCAATGTTGTCACACAGCCACACCCCAAACACACACACCTTTCCTGCGCAGCACTTAAAAGAATTCAAGGGCCTTTTTTCCTCTTATAAGTGGCATATTCTGAGCTAAATAATTCCATGTTACAAAATAGTCGGGGTCCCTCACAGAGCTCCAACGAAGAAAGGAGAGTTGACTATTCTTGTAACACAGACACTCACAGAGGCTAAATCAGAGGTTCCTAACCTGGTGTTCAAGAACTGCATGAAATCATGTATGTTAAACAGTTTACAATTGAAGTTTTTTGCCCCCCTAGGTAGTTATTTTCTAAATCCATGACTTCCCCCAAAGAGGGGAAAATGGTCAGATGATTTGCTTAAGCCTAAAGTCACATGGTCCTGAGTGCTGATGGAGTCCTGACCCAACTAGTTTTTCCCCACCTCATGATCAGAATATGGCTTATAACAAACAACCTATCGTTAAAATGTAAATAAAATAAATTATTGGTAAAATAGTGTGTCATGCTCAATGACTGCTAAGATGCAAGCGTTATTAAACACGAACATATTACTTTGGAGGAATAGTGTTGTTTGGTTCAGCTGTTGGGCAGTCACTGTAATGCAGGTGGGTGTTACTTTACAGATGGGCAATTCAAGAACAGTTTTCACAAGCCAGACTGGACTTGCTATACAATAAATGAACCTGATGCAGCAACTACATACGATATTTTACAATCATCAAGCATAAGCATGAAGCCGGGCACACGTCTGTTATCCCAGCACTCTAGGAAGCTGAAGCCAGAGTATCCGAAGTCTCAAAAAGTAAAAAGAGGTGGAGATGTAGCTCAGTGAAAAGGCCCTGAGTTCAATCTCCAGTATCACAGCGTTAAAAAAGCGCACAGAGACTGATCTAGGCTTGGGAGCGGATCACGAACCAAGAATGAGATTTCCATTTCCCCTGGACCAGCCAATGTCTGTGGGCGTCGCTTCTCTCGGGTGTAGAAGGATGAACCAGAGGGCCTCCCAGATACACGTGGATAGGATTAAAACATGCAGGACACCCTAAGTTCTCACACAGCCTCCCCTTCTAATAGCAAAGCACCAGTCATGGCCCCAAAGTGATCCAAAGCAGCCTGAGAACGGACCGACGCCCGCACGCCCGCACCGCGACAGTGGGCCCCGAGGTGGCGCGCCGGGAAGAGACTTTGGAAGGCAACGCCCCGGTTGGGACTCCAGGATCCTAGACCTATACATTTAGCACTTGAAAGAAAGCGAAAACGCCCGAACGGCCTGCCGAGACAGGACTGGACCAGTTTAGCCAGGGTGAGGCGGCAGCAGCGGGGTGGGACTCAAGTCCCGACCTGGTTGCGCCAGGGAACTTCCGGCCCGGCGAAGCCACGTGACAGGCGCGCCCTGACCCGTGCGCATGCGCGCCGCTCCCGGCGCTGAAATTCAAATTTGAACGGCCGCAGAAAGCCGAGTCTGACGCTGCTGGCTGAGAGTTGAGAGTTGGTAGTGGATGAATTCTCCTGTTGGGACTTTTTGTTTTCTCCGGGAGACACGCTGAACCCCAGACTCACTTTTCTTTTCCTGAATTTGAACCACCCTTTTCGCCGTCCCACAGTCGGCACGCGACGCCCGGAGCGATGGACCCTTTTACGGAGGTGAGAAAATTTGCGGGCGCGGCCAGCCATGACCCCTTTCGACTCCCACCCTCTCTCCCCTCTAGCTGTCAACCTCTGGCTCACCCGCCCGAGAGCGCGTGCGTGCGCGTGCGCAGTGCGTGAGAGCGTGGTGGGTTTGGCGCCCCCAGAGCCGGGGAGACCAGGTCTGGTTGCAGCTACTAACTGCTCCGCGTCTCAGGTTTTCCCGTGGCGGTGGTGTTCCTGCCCTGGCTGAACGAACTCGGGGAGGAAAGCTTTGAGCCCGTCTTAAAAGGCGGTAGTGCAGAAGCTCTGGCAGCCCCTGTTACTGCAGTGGCCCTCGGGAGTCCTGTCGTGATCCCCTTCCTGGTCTCTTTCCCTCTGCCCAGAGTGAGTCTTGGATCTCACGGAACGAGGCCTGCTAAAAAAAGCTGGAATCGCTGGCGGGGTGGTGCCCAATGAGTCAGGGCTGCGTGTGCAGCCACTGCCTGGAGACGGGAGGGGATGCGATATGGCGATTTGCGTGTTTAAGGTCCTCCTAACGAGAGGGCCACGCAGCATTAAGATGCGCAGGTGCCTGACCTTTGCGTCCACCCCCCGTTGCTCTTGTAATTCGAGGTTTCATACCTGAGATCTTTTTTGAAAGTAAACAGGGCTGGCTAATCCACTGGGTGGAAACCAAGACTATTAGCCCAAGATTGAAAAAGAGAAAAACCTAAAGATGTAAATAAACCATTCAGTGTTTATGGAGTGTTACTCCCAACAATACCTGCCTCTTTTGTTCCTCAGAAATACAGTGTGGATTGCATTGCTATTTTGTCTCTAGTTTTAGGTTCTTGTTGAGGATGCATATCTACACATTGAGGAGTTTCGTTTTGCTGGTTTGTCTACCCGTTTTAGTTTTACGAAGTTCCTCTTTAGGCTGTTGTGCAACTTCCAAACTGCAATTTTGTGTGTGCTTAAAAGTAATTCTACACTAGACCTAAAACCTAAATGCGGTGGAGTGGACTAATGCATCCTTTTAGAAATAATTACAACTCCATAAGTTAAGTCTACACACTAAAACTTTCTTTTTTTATTTTTTAATTGAATTTATTGGTACATTCTAGGTAGACAGTACAGTTACATTCATTACTGGGATCTTGTACCTTTACATGCCAGGTCTTGGTTCTCATTTTTTCCCCTTGTCCCCACCATACTAAAAATTTCAACAGTTAAAAATTTATCTGTATCCAAACAAGCTATTTTTGTTTCAAATTTTCAGTTATCTTGTGGAAAACATCAATTTGTTCAGCTTATTTAAAGGTTCTAATAGGAAAATCCAACACATTTTTTAATTAGTTTTAAACACTGGGGCTGGTCATGCACTAAATGTCTGTCATTTACATTGAAGCTAAAAAGTACATATTATTTTATGGTACGTGTTACGTTACAGCCTGAAGACAAGGCTGTATGTTCTCTTTAGTAACTGACAAGAAAGAGTGAATGCCTGGGAAGAAATATTTTGGAAGTTGGCTGAAAATTTTTTCTTAAAAATGTCATTTTGAAGCTAGTGCAAATCTCAGTTAACTGAAACGTTCTGTTTAGATAATTTTAGAAATGTGTTTTGGTTTCATACGTATAGTTTTATCATGAACGTTGGATCAGTTGCATTTGGAATAACAGCTTTCACAGCCTTTCCTTAATTGGTAACAAGTGAACTAGTTGAACTAGTTCCAACTTCTAGGTGCTTGATGATGGCATTTGTAACATTTTTTGTACAATGAAATGAACTGCTGGTACATTTTCTCTTATAAAGGACTTAGGGGGCAGGGATTTAGCTCAGCGGTTTGGTCGCCTGCCTTGCAAGCACAAGGACCCAAGTTCAATCCCCGGTACCAAAAAAATAAAAAGGACTTAAAGTCATTATAAAGTGACTATCAAGAGCTTCCTTCTCAAAACCATGGAGCACAATAAATTAAGAGACAGTTTTCTCAGTTTTTCCAAGGGTGACTCATAGCAGCACTAGCCTGCAAATAGGAAAGGAATTAAATCATTTACATGAATCTCAAGACCAGTTCTAATTCTCTTGATTAACTGTGGTCCACAAAGGTTACAGTCATCCTAAATTCAATTTTCTTTAAACAAGGCTTTGGCATTGGTTCCTGCCTCTGCTGCTGTCCACCAGCTCTTGTCAGAATCCCAGCCTTTTCTGCCTGGAAAGCTCCAATATGATCTCCAGCTTTCTTTGTTTTTGTTTTTTGTTTTTTGTTTTTTTTTTGAGACAGGGTCTCACTGTGTAGTTGAGACTGACCTGGAACTCACTATGTAGCCCAGGCTGGTCTCAAATTTACTGCAATTGTCCTGCCTCAGCCCCCCGAGTGCTGGGATTACAGGCGTGTGCCACCACACCCACGGCCCTTGATCTCTAGCTTTCAATGTGATCGCCCATCTCCAGAGAGGAATCACCTTTCCCATTGCTCATCTCACTTGCATTTACTGTTGAACTGAGCCGTTTGAAGGCAGGAATTGTTCTTTGCTGCTCAGAGATAACTTTCATCAACATCAAACACAAATAATATATTTCTGTATTAACACAGTGGACAGCTATTAAGTACCAATTATTTTATAAATCTATTAGAACATGTTAGCAATTTTTTTTAACTGAAGAAAATTTCAAAATACATAAAAGTGGAATAACTTCATGCACCCATCATCTAACTTTTGCATTTATCAACATGAGCCATATTGTTTTTTGCTTTATCCTTTCTCACCTACTCCACTGAATTATTTTGTTTTTGTTTTTTGAGATAGGGTGTTATGTAGTCCAGGCTGGCCTTGAACTTGCAGCAGTCCTCTTCCTGAGTGCTGGGATTACAGTCATGAGCCACCACACCAGGCTCCCACTGAATTATTTTGAAGCAAATTTTAAGCATCATATGCAGTGGTACCTTGGTTCACAAATTTAATTCTTTCTTTGATTCTGGTTGCAAACTGAATTGGATGAGAATCAAATATAATTTTCCCGTAAGGTCAACGTTGAACCTAACCATTGAATTTGATTCGGTTCTAGTCCAATTTGGTTTGCATCCAGAATTGTGGAAAGAATTAAGTTTGTGAACCAAAGTATCGCTGTAATTTCATACACAAATACTTTAGATATGAAAGACTCTTTAACAAAGCATAATAACAATGTCATTATCACATTTAAAAAATTAAAAGTAATCCCTTAATATTATGGATAGCCTGAGATTCAGATTTCCCCAAGTGTTATATATTTTTATACTTTATTTCTTTGAATTTGGATCTGGACAGAGTACACAGGGCAGTGTGTGTAAGTGGTTCTTTATGAAGCAACCATAAATAGAGAAAAGAATTTTATATATTTTTATACTTTATTTCTTTGAATTTGGATCTGGACAGAGTACACAGGGCAGTGTGTGTAAGTGGTTCTTTATGAAGCAACCATAAATAGAGAAAAGAACCCATCTCAGATTGATTCACGGACTAACAAGCAATTGTGACATGCATTTGTTATCATCATCGGGTAGCAAAAATTTTGATGTGAGGTTGGCTTGTTCTGCTGACAGTAAGTTTCTAAAAAGACCAATGGCTTTGTCAAGAGACAATTTTAGTGACATGGTTAAAAGAACCCAGACCCTGGATCCTGGATCTGATCCTGCTTTGCCTCTTTTTAGCCCTGTGACCTATCTTGTGTTACTTAGCCTGTACCTCAGTCTCTCATCTGTAAAGTAGTAGAAGAAATAGAACCTACCAAGTAATTTTTTTTTTTTTTGGTATGGGGGATCAAATTCAGGTCCTTGTGCTTGAGAGGCAGGCAGTGGCGCCACTGAGCTAAATCCCCGGCCCAGCCAAGTAAGGTTTTGAAAATGAAATGTGCCAGACCCTGAAAGTACTTTATATTAAATTCTGTGTAATTGTTACATTATTTTTGTACTTGTCAGATGAATTTAAAATCAGACTTGCTACTCTTAACACTGGTATAAACTCATAGTTTGAAATATTATCAAAGGTGAGAGTCATTTCAGTCTAAGAGTAGTACAGAAAAAGAGCTAGAAGTGCTAAGTCACAATTTTTTTTTTTTTTTTTGAGACAGGATCTGCTATGTAGTCCAGGCTGACCCTTGAACTCACTATGTAGCCCAGGCTGTCCTGGAACTTGCAGCAATTCTCCTGCCTCAGCCTCCCAAGTGGTGGGATTACAGGTGCGCACCACCATGCCCAGCTACAACTTTTTTTTTTGTACCTGTGATACCAACTCAGGACCTTGTACTTGCCAGGCAGACACTGTGCCGCTGAGCTAATTCCCCGGCCCCTCCTATATTGACACTTTAAAGGGATAAAACTAAAGTTAAAATACTTTCATGCTAAATACTTTTAGCACCTACTAAGAGTTAAGAAGGAGGATTATTTGAGCACAGAAGTTCCAAGCCAGAATAAGCAAAATATGGAGACTCATCTCTTAAAGAATAAATAAATAAAATACTTCCTGAAGGCATTTTAAAAAACAACTTATGAGATATTTTAAATCCTGTACGTGCAAGCTAAGTATAAATAAAGAAAAAGACTGTCACTGTTTTCATTTTCCAGAATTAAGTAACAGTCTCTAGATTGTATTAAATTCTTGAGACAGTATTATTAGTAATAGCTATTCACACTTATTGAGCTGTTGAGTTTATGTACTTTAGATTTAATCATTTCTTTTACATTGGTAAACTTTGGTGTTTATCAGTTTTTTTTTTTGGCTTATCTATAACTTTTTAAAATCTGGGAGTTTTTGAATCTAATGCAAACAGTACAACACTTGTGTATGTTTGAATGGCAAAACCACATTCTTTTGCTGTGACCCTTTGCTCCTGGTAACTGAAGCTGTTCTGACTCATAAGTATTCTAACGGACCAGAATGGACTGTGGGCATGACCATGCCTGAATACAGTTTGGCGGTTTGGTGTCTGCAGAGATCATGGGGAAAATTATCAGACATTTATGAATTTTTGTAACAGTCTGATCACATTTGAGTTAAGGAGATTTTTAATTAGAGGGTGAAGTCTTGTGTTTTGGATTTGGTTCCAAGGCATTTGGTTTAAATTACTCTTTCAGTGGCACAGCATCTTGATTTAGTGTCCTTAATTTTAATGAACTTTAAATGAACTTTAAATTAAAAATTATTCCTAAGATGAGAGTTGTGCCTTGTTCCAAATTTAGCTCATGTTCTTTTTGCATGCTCAAAGGATTTCTTAAACATTGTTCCATTTAATTAAGGAGTTAGAAAGATCAAAAATAGTTTAGTTCCTCAGTCTGTGCTAAGTATTATATCTGTGAATGTAGGATGGTAGTAATCTGTTTCTTTTCTTTGGGTATGTATATTTGAAAGAGATTAAATTGTTTTATACCATGCTCATTCAAATAGGAACGTCAATTGATTCAGAGTAAGAGAAGAGGAGTAATCATTATTTTATGTTACACAGCTGAGATTTGAACTTAAAACTAGTTAATATATGTGGATGTTTAATGAAATAAAACATGAACTTAGCTTTATTTTTCTCCTAGAAAGTGTCTTATGGAAGGAGTTTAATCTGCCATCTCTTGCTACTTGCCACCATCACAAATCCAGGGGGCCCTATTGGTCTTGCTGCTGTAATAGCAGCAAACTAAAAATTTAGTGGCTTAGAATAAAGCATAGTCATTATCCTTCAGCTCTGTAGGTCAGAAGTCTGAAGTGGATTTTCCTGAGTTAAAATCCAGGTGTTGGCAGGATTTTTTTTGTTTTGTTTTGTTTTGTTTGTTTGTTTGTCCCTCCTGGGAACATTAAAGGAAACTGTCCCTTTTCCAGCTCCTAAAGGCCCCCTGCATTCCAGGCTGTGGTCCCTTTCGTCATCCTCAGAGCTACCAGTCACACTACTCTGCCCTCTGTTTCTGTCTACATATCTTTCCTAACTCTGATTTTTCTGCCTCCTTCCTTCCCTCTTTTCCTTTGTAAGAAAGAAACCTCTTTGCATTGGACCACCAGATAATCCAGGATAATCTCTCCGATCTCAAGGTTCTTAATCACCTCAGTAATGTCTGTTGTGCTATAAGGTAACATTTTCACAGGTCAGAGCATTAGGACATGAACATCTCTGGGAAATCATTATTCTGCTTGACAGATTGACTTAAAAACCATTTTGTTTTTGCCGGGCGTGGTGGTTCATGCCTGTAATCCCAGCACACGGAAGGCTGAGGCAGGAGGATTGCCAAGAGATCAAGACCAGCCAGGGCTACATAGTGAGTTCCAGGTCAGTCTCAGCTACATAGCGAGACCCTGTCTCAAAAAAAAATTTTTTTTTTTATTTTTAATGATTCATCGGGTCCCAATTGGTATTGGGCTCAGCTGGGCTGTTCTTCAGCTTATTTTGCTTTGGAACATGAGGATGTTCCAGTGCTCTGGTAAATTCTCCAAGGCAGAATGGCCTGAGACCTGAGTCATGTGACTAGGGGTTGATGCTGGACGTCAGTAGAGTGGTGATTTTCCAGCAGGCTTAACCTGCGAGTTCTCAGTGGGGCAGTGGTCTGAGAAAGGAAGAGCAGAGACTGTAGGATTTCTTCAGGCCAAGGACTGGAAGTCACACCATACAGTACGTTACTTCTGCCATATTTTATTGGCACAAGCAAATCAGAAGGCCAGCCCAAATTTAAGGTTGGGAAAACCAATTATACCTTTTGGGGAGAGCAAGGGCTGGAGATTTGGCTCAGTGGTTCTGTCACTTGCCTTGCAAGCACAAGGACCTGAGTTTGATACCCAGTAGCAAAAAAAAAAAAAAAAAAAAAGTGTATTTTTTGGTGAGAGCAGAAAGAACTTGTGGCTGTTTAAAATCGTGTGATTATCCTTGTGCCTTGTTCCTTAATATTCTTACTGAATCTGTAATGATTTTGAGATTGCAGTGGTATCTGGTAAGTCTTGCCTTAAATACATAGGATTTCACTTTTGAAATGTATGTAACTGTTACCCTGCATGACGTTTGATGGCTTTAGATGCCCAGGTTTTTGTAAACCTTTGACTAAACTTGTGTTTTAACACTTTGCTATGTTATATATATAGAAACTGCTCGAAAGAACCCGTGCCAGGCGGGAGAACCTGCAGAGAAAAATGGCTGAGCGGCCCACAGCTGCTGCCAGGTCTGCAACTCATGCCAAGCGACTGAGGGAGCCACTTTCAGAAGCAAGTAACAAGCAGCCCCCGTCCAGTGGTGAAGGTAAAATATTGGCAGTGGTGTGGAGTTTTTCACCCCAACAGGGACAGAGTGGCTGGCTGCATTTTCAGATGGTGTCTCTGGCATGAACAAGGAAACAGAAGGCTGACTGTGTACCAGTGCTGAGTTAAATATACCTTTGTCATGCTGTGTTTGCTGACCAAACTCTCTAGGACTGTGCTCAAAGTTTAGACTTAATCTCCAGGAGTGCAGGAATTAAAAAATCAACCCACACACACATCTTCACCTGGAATCTTCTGTTCTTTTCAAAATCCAACACCAGTCTTTTTCCTGGAGTGTGTAACAGTCTTGTGTAATAATCTTCCTTATACTATTTGAAAAATCTTAAATATAGAAAGTGAGTATTACAAAGGGCAAAACCAGTGTTGCAAACACAGGCATGGGGCTGGCTTAGTTCTTTTGGAAGCTAGCCATAGAGTGAGAATTTATTTTCATGTTTATACATTTTGCAGAGAAGTAGGTATTACGTAATTTTGTATTTTGTGATATTTAAGCCAGGAACATGGGACCTGGCTGTAGTCTTGGATCTTCTATTTTCACCGTGACACTGTCGAGTACTTCTGAGAGTATTATATACTTGAAAGCTAGTGCTGGGAACTTCATGTTTTTGATTTTTGAGACAGGGACTGGAACTCACTGTGTATCCCAGGCTGGCCTTGCACTCATAGTGCTTCTCCTGCCTCATCTTGCTGGGATTACAGGCATGCACCACCATCCCAGCTCATTTTGACATTTAAATGAAAGAGCTCTACACTTGCAGAATCTGTAGAATCCTCACTCTCCAGATGTTTCATGTTAAAATAGGAACACTTTAAAAGATGATTAGATAGGGCCAGGGATTTGGTTCAGTAATTCTGCCACTTGCCTTACAAGTGCAAGGGCCTGAGCTCCATCCACGGTTCCAAAAAAAAGATTAGATAAAAAAATGATTAGATGAGTTTGTAGACTGATCCATAAGTGAGTTAGGAAGGACTAGGAAGTTTCATGGTGTGTGTTTAATTATGTTGTTGATGAGCACAGCCATGACTTCCCACTGATACTACTGTAGTTATTGCTAAAAACAATACTCGGAGATGAGATGACCTGTATTAGATTTACATTCTTACAAAAGTATTTTCAAGGGATATATTGAAAGTCATTCATAGGTGGGAAATAATATGCCTTAAGTTTGAAAAGCTCCATTTTAGGGTATTTTTCACTTACTTTATAGGTGTTCTCAAAACTGTGAAATATTAAATACTGTATCAGTGACTTCATTTGGTATTGACCAGAAAATTCAGTTGCTTATTTTGATCTCGGCCTCTCTCCTGAAGCTCAAGCCAAGTGCTTTTCTGTCCTAGCTTAATAGTTATTGTCCATGAAAGATTGTTTCAAATACAGAAGTTCTGTTTTCTATCTGTATGACTCAGTGGGTATCTTAATTTCTCCATACTTGACTTTTCTTACCTAAATATGAGGTAGTGGGTTATGTGATCTTTAAAATCCCTTAGAGGACTTGCTTATTCTGTGTGCATGTACTTTCTTTTTCTATAGTCTTATGACCATGTAAAGTATTATGCATATATTTTAGGATGTTGTTTAAATTTTCATTATGGATTTCAAGTCATAAATTATATATTCATTTAAAAAAAGTCTTTCAAATTAGATTTCTGAGTTACTGAATGAGTGGCATTTTAATATATGTTTTGTGACTAAAACATTTAAATTAAGTATTAGAGAAGCAATGTTTTATTAATTTGTTAAGTACCTACCTCAAACTTCTCATGCTGTGAGGAATTATGGAATTTTCAATTTTTTTGTTCTTTTTAATCTAGAGAAATCTTGTACAAAACCGTCACCATCAAAAAAGCGGTGTTCTGACAACACTGAAGTAGAAGTTTCTAACTTGGAAAATAAGCAGCCAGTTGAGACAGCTGCTGCAAAATCTTGTTCTCCCAGCCTGGAGTCTCATCAAACACCGCCACCGACACCCACTGGGGTCAGGGACTCTGCGGCTGCCCCAGCATCACAGACGGGCCTGGGGAGAGAGCTGCACCCGAGACTGGAAGTAGCTGCAGGCTCCTCAGTGAAAACACGCATGCAGAAACTTGCAGAGCAGCGACGCCACTGGGATAAGGACACAGCAGGTACCAGTGATGTGGGTGGAGGGGTCTGTCAGTCTCCTTTGATAAGATTCAGTTTGGTATTTGGAAATTTTATCAGTTAATACATGAAAGGCACATGCTTTGGTTTTTTTTCTATACTCAGAGCATCCTTCGTTTGCAAATGGTTTTTGTGCCAGTATTATTAAGGTAGTTATGTTCTTGAAGTACACTGGGACAAGGTTCTTGGACCACTTCACAGTAGCTTGGCCAAGAAACCTGCCCTGGGATGGCAGCTGAAATTCAAACCCCAATAGTCTGATAAACTACTGTAGCGACCTGCCTGCTTGCTGTCTCTTGGCACACAGTAGCATGCCGATGATGTATGGCAGTGATGAACCACCTTTTAGAACTTTCACTGATACAAACAGCCCATTGCTGCATGCATGCTGTGGGTTTGCCACCACTGGTTTATGGTGTCCTTTAATACCTGTTCATTCTAGTGGTGGGTGAGCTTCAGCATATTTCTGGGTAAAGCCCAGGGAGCCAAATGAGTAAATGTACCCGAGCAGATGAATGTGCTGTTTCTGCTTTGTTTTATTTTTTGCCATTTCTGTTTTATAGGAAATATCTATAGATATCAGAGTGCAGATTTTTCTTAATTATAACAGAAGTTGGTTGGTTTTTGTTGTTGTTGTTGTTGTTTTGTTTTGTTTTTGGTACCAGGGATCAAACTTGGGACCCGGCACTTGTGAGGTAGGCAGTGGCACCACTGAGCTAAATCCCTGGCCCAAGATGGTCATGTTTTAACATGTGGTCAGAAGAATAACCAGAGCACTAAACATTTTAGATTGTAAGGATTGTCGTGGTTTTGAATATTAGGAAAACAGTTGTTTAAAATGCCTGCCTTGGTTGTAACAGTAAATCTCTCATATGGCACCATCTCTTCTCTGATTTTAAGAAATGAGACTTGTGAATCTAGGGTTTATAATGAATGTCTTAGTGAACCCTAAACAAGGCTGTGGATATAAGTTAAATTGTGTTAGGACTTTAATTAAAATATAATTTATCTGAAATCTTTCTGTAGAAAATAATTAGAAGAGTCAGAGATCTATTAAGTGCACTCCTAAAACATGGCCATGATTGTCATCTTCTTAGAGATGCTTATTCTACAGAAGGTGATAGAAATATATGAAAGGTTATTATGGCTGGGTGTGATGGCTCATGTCTGTAATCCCAGTACTCTGAGAGGCTGAGACAGGAATATCGCATATACAAGCCCAGTTAGGGCAATTTGGTGACATAGTGAGCAGGACTCAAAAAAAGCTGGAGGTACAGTTCATTGCAGAGGCCCTGGATTCAATTCCCAATATAGGCAAACATAAGAAAAAGAAAAAAAGAAAAGGTATTGTAGGGAAGGTAAAGAGAGAAGCTTTTCCTGAGGACTCAGGCCAATAAGCTGGGCTTTGAAGGACACCTGGCTTTAGAGTATGGAAATAATCTAGGTAGAAAAAGGTAATGTGTGAGAAGCACAGAGGTAAATAACATGAACACAGTGTGTAGTTTTTGTTTGTTTTTTTTTTTTTTTTTTGGTACCGGGGGTTGAACTCAGGTCCTTGTGCTTGCGAGGCAGGAGCAGGAACCACTGAGCTAAATCCCCGGGCCCACAGTATGTAGTTTTAATGTATAGTGCAGGTGGTAGGAAAACAAGAGATAAGTTTGAAAAAGCAGCAAGATCCACATTTAACCTGGAGGTAAATGGAAGGTCCTAGCAGTTTATAGCAAGCAAATGTTTTAGAAAGTTCAAGGAGGGATGAGATAGGGCAGAGATTTGGAGGAAGAAGACCAGTTAGAAGGCCAGTGCTGTAATCTAGGTGCACTAGACCTGTGCAAGTGAAGAGAAGCTGAATGTAAAAAAATCTGTAGGACTTGATGATTGGTTGAGAATGAGTGAGAAGGGAGGAAGAAGACAGCTTTCTGGCCCCAGTGATGGATAGTTGGTGATGTCGTTTACTAAGAAGAGGAGTATGCTTGGGGCCACCTGGGCTTCAGGTGTGTCATTTGGGATGCTTATGAGAAAGCCAGCTGGAGGTAGCTGCAGTTGGAAGGCCACGGAAGATGGGCCATAGAGACAGAGGAGCTCGGAGAATGATGTGATGAATGGAGAAGTGATATATTTTAGAGATGTCGAGAAATACAAGATCTGCATGCTAGGTACTGGCATCTAGTGATAATAGCAAACCAGCTTCAGGGCAGTGAGTTAGACAGAGAGCAGGTTTAGTGGTGAGTGAATATTGTATGAAGAAAAAGAAGATGCTTAGTTTTATTTTTTATTCTTTTGTAATAGATAAAGATTTATTTATTTCTGCTTGAGCTTAAATCTAAGGACTTTGCACTAGGCCTTAATTCCAGCTCTATGGATGGATAGATGGATGAATTTTTTTAAAAATTTGAGACTCACTAAATCATTAAGTTTCCCAGGCTGGGCTCAGACTTGTGATCCTCCTGCCTCAGTCTCCCAGAGTGCTAGGACTGCAGGCTCCAACACTATACCTGGGTGGCTTATGTTTATTTTTAGGATGAATGGGATTGAACATATTTATTTTCAGAGAAGACAGACTTTGTAGAGAGGAAGAGGGATGATTTGGAGCAAGATTTCTCAAGAGGTTTTAGAGGCGTAGAACTAGAAATTAGCCAAGAGTGGAGGCCTTGGACAGAAGGCGGGGTTCCTCTTCCCTTGACTGAATTTGTGGAATAGGGAGTGCCACAAACCTCGGCTTTCCTCTATATGTGTATGCACACAGGCCTCGGTCTTTCTTCAGCTAAGTGTCACTATTTGGGTTCGCCTCCAAATGAAGCACAAAAACTGATTTGGCCTGTGTGCTGTCTGAAGAGTAACTATATTTAAAATTAAATAACATTTTGCTTTTCAGTTGTCCTGCCACATTTCAGGGGCTCACTAGCCACATGTGGCCTGTGATAACTGTATCACAAGCATAGATACAGCACATTTCCATCTTGAGGAATTCCATTCCACAGCATTGGTCTAGTTCAGTTTTAAAACAAAAGTTCCTGTAGGTAGAATACACAGTCTTAAGTTATGCAATATTACAGCACCATGAATTGCTTCTAAAAATATAACGTAAACATCTGGTATCTTACAGCATTCATAATCAGAAATTGAAAAAAGCAGATGTTAAGAGTGTTTTCTTTTAAAATTTGGATAAGCATCATTTGCTTTGAAAAGATATCAGATTTTAATAGTGCAGTATTTCATGCATACAAGAGTGGTTTTTTACTACTACTCTCATTTAAAAATTCTCTATGGAATGCTCTTGTTATTATGCATTGCAAGTGTAACTCTTCCATTTTTCTAGACACATTTTCAGATGATGTTCCCACGAGCTCCCTCATTTCTCCAATGCCATCGGAGGTAAAGGCTGCCTGCCCTCCCAAATCCCCTCTTTCTGGTGCTCCAGCAACCCCAGTTGGGCGAAGGGGCCGTCTGGCCAACCTTGCTGCCACCATTTCCTCCTGGGAAGATGATGTAAGTTACTCATCTGCAAAGCAAAGCAGTGTACAAGAACAGCCTGGTACCACTTGTTTATCCAAATTTTCCTCTGCAAGTGGAGCATCTGCTAGGATCAATAGCAGCAGTGTTAAGCAGGAAGCGACATGCTGTTCCCAAAGGGATGGCGATGCAGCTTTGAACAAAGCCTCGTCTGCCAGTGCTGCCACTACCTCTGTACTTCATGCCTCAGTTTCCAGCTCTGTGGTGAGTCAATACCATTTTGGGCTTGGGGACCATATTTGTTTTTTTTTTTCTTTTTTGGCTATTAGAGGTAATGATATACACGTATGTGGGTATGTATTTTATAGTATATGTATCTGTGTGTGTATATGTATCTGTGTGTGTTTATATGTAGTTTTAGAATATTTGCTTCATAGAAAGTGCAAATCGTAAATTTGGTGACCTATCTTAAGATAAATGAACATTTTGAAACTGAAATCACCCTAATTAAATGCAAATCCAAAGTATATAATAATGGAATGGATTGAGCCTCCTTTTGGTCGAGGGGACCACTAGAAATGAATCTCTCCGTTAGAATGTTTTATGGATGTGTGCACAATACTGCATTTATTTCCTAAGAGACATAAACTAGTGGCTGTAGTTGCGTCCAGGAAGGGAAACTGTCAAACAGGAATGTGAGGGACACTTCCACTGTGCACACTTTTGAAATGATTGAAACTTTTACTTTATGCATGCATCATCTCTGCAGTTAAAAGGTAGTCTAAAGAAAAAAAAAAACAGTGTTGTGTTATGTTTCTGATGATTGTCTGTTAATGCCTCATAATTAGAAGTGTGGCATACTAACTTTGTATAACTTACTTAATCTTGCAAAGTCATATTTTTTGGCATGTAAAATGGGGAGAATAGGGCTACTGGGAAGGTTAAATAAGGTAGTATGCATAATGCACTTACTATAGTTCCTGGCTGTATCCTAAATGTTTAAGAATTTTTCATAATTAGACATTGAGTACTTGATACTCTGGCTTGAGGATCTCTGATCTGAAAATCTGAAATTGAAACTCTTCAAACTCTGACTTTCTGAGCACTGACACAATACTAGAAGTGGAAAATTCCACACCAACCAACTTTCACTCATGAACTTACTGAAAATATTGTGCTAGCTTTGTCAGCACATATACTAAAAAATGTTGTATAAAATGACCATCAGACCATGAGTCTAAGCCATATATTTAACATTAATGCGTTTTGTGTGTAGACTTGGGTCCCATTGCCAAGATATTCTATTATGAATATTCCAAAGCCTGAAAAACCTGAAATCTGAAACACTTCTGATCCCAAGCATTTTGGCTAAGGGATAGTCACCTGGGTTTTGTGAATTGATGCTAGTTAAAATACAAATAAAAATGTAATTTGATCACATAGTTAAAATTTAATAGAGATACTAGTGCAATTATATGGAAAAATTTTATAAAATAGGGAATCTCCCTACTCCTAATACTTAATTACCCTTTAATATATAAACTCATAATTTAAATAATAGCATTCAAACCATATGAGTTAGTTTGAGCTATTAGAGAATAAGATTTTTTTTTTTAAATAAGCTTTTCATAAAGACTACTAAGGAATTAGAATTTTTTTGTTAGGGACTTCCTGAGATATTATGAAGATTACTTAGCCTAATTTTTATCATGTTTCAGAAAGCTGCTTCTTCTCCTGTGAAGTCTTCTACATCCACCACCAGTGCTAAAAACTGTGAGGTACAAAATCCTGAGGTACTGCAAAAGACTGTTAGTCCTCTGAAAACAGAGGTGTCAGAACCGGCTGGGAAGGCTGCTTTATCCCAGGGAGTTGGTGCCAGAGAAGAAGGAAACAGAGAAATTCGTCTGCAGTCTCAATCTAAAGACAAATCTACAACTCCAGGTTACGTATTTTAAAAATCTGAAGTTACTGTTGTAGTCAAGCTTCTTTTCTCAGCAGTTTAAATGTCTAGTTGTGACTGATGGTGTTCTTTCGTCAGGACAAGTGCCTAATGTCCTGAATGAGACTTCTCATTCAGCTTTAATTGATGAGTCCTCAGGAGTCAGGTGGATCAGCTCATTAACTAGTCCAAGTATTCAACATGTTCATTGTAACAGTTTAAATATGTTTTTTTCCAGAAGGATCATTCTAGATATTTTTTTCTACATTTTTTTTTTATGTAGGACAAAATTATACAACTGGAAGTTATATTTTACGAGTGTAATGGAGGAACATTTTTGGAGGCAAGTGTACAGAGCAGTGTTTCTCAGTCTTCAATATGAAGTCACCCCAGTAGCAGAGAGAAGTTGAGTGGTCATTAAACTGATTCCATTGCCAGTTATATATTCTTTTCTTATTTTCTTTCTTTTTTTTTTTTTTTGTTTGTTTGTTTGCTTGTTTTGAAGCAGGGTCTCATTATGTAGTTCAGGCTAGACTTGAGCTCACTATGTAGCACAGTCTGGCCTCGTTCTTGTGGTGATCCTTCTGCCTCAGTTTCCTAAGTATTGGGATTACAGGCATGTGCCACCATGGCTGGCTCCAGTTATGTTTTCTTATGTGTACACTGTGTATACATATATAACATATAAAAGCCCACATTTCTTACCATGTTAAACCAACGCCCCATGAAAGGCTATGTTTATCTTGTGGTAATTTATATCTTCTGGTACTTGGCATATATTGTTGGTTAAGAAATACAGCACTAAAAAAATACAGTGCAACAAAAATAAAAGTATGGTGTAGCTATACGGTAACAGTTTACTTTGAACTGTGTCCTTTTTCAATGGAATGGCAGTTTTTATTCTAAAATTTACTTCTTGGAAACACAATCCTTCCAAAAGCTATATAGTTAATCATAAAGGGGAAGTTGGCAGAAAGTTAACAGTAGGGAAGGTGTTGGTTATTGGGTAAATAGAAGCCAGCAGTCAGTTTACAGATGAACTAAAGTAAAAATTTCTATCTCTACCACCACCACTGTGACCAAAAAAACCCAAAAAAACAAAAACAAAAACAAAAAAGTTAAAAACAATAGCAAAATTCTCCATGTGAAATAGGACTAATCAGCAATTTTCTAAAGACTTAAAAGCTTAGATAAGAAACATTCATTTTATTGTTCTTAGTTCCTGGATAGTGTCAATACTTTGCTATCAGGGCCTCAGAGATGCTTATTTTAGATGTTTCTTTGTCTCCTTAATGGCATCCCATTTGAAATATGGCATGAAATGATGGTGACAAGGGGAGTCCTCAGACTATGGCCACAGGTCAAATTCCACATTTTGTTTTTTTCTTTGTAAGTAAAGTTTTATTGGAGCATGGCCATGCCCATTTACTTACATATTTCTGTGGTTTCTTTCATGGTGTAATGCAGAGTTGAATAGTTGTATCAGAGACCATGCGTCCTGGAAAGGCCAAAATATTTATAGGAAAATATGTGCCCTTGTCTTATATAGATAAGCCTGTTTTTATATAATACAACCCCAGAACTCTCTTAAGAAAGTGATACCCCATTTGCCCACTGTAAATGTACTGTTTTTTACATCAACTCAAGTAAGTGTTATTTTAAAACTTTGTAAAAATGAAGACCTACTTTTGGTGATGTGGATAGTTAATTGTTTTCTTTTGAGGGAGGAAAGGAAAAATCCCCAGATATTCACACGATGGACGTCTCAAAAGCAAAATAAAATAGATTGAACTAAAGAAATATAGTTGGAAGTCGTCATGGCCAGGACACTTTATTATTTATTTGTACATGTATAGTCAGTTTCTCATCACTAAAATTTTGATTGCTCAATTTGAGAGTTTTTAAATCCCCATTGCCCTCTCTACATTTTTAACATTTCTTTTTTTTTTTTTTTTTCTCCTCTCTTTTGATACTGAGAATTGAACCCAGGGCATTGTGCATGCTATATTAAGTGCTCTGCCACAAATTACTTTTCCATAAGTTTGTTTTTGTTTTTGGTACCAGGGATTGAACTCAGAACCTTGTGCTTTTGAGGCAGGCAGTTGCACCACTGAGCTAAATCCCTGGCCCCCTCATAAATTATTTTTTAAAAAGAATTAAATGCCACAAAGACATTTTAGAACATGTAACTAAGTAGAACCACATGCTATTTTGGGGACTATTTTATACTGTATACTTGGTCAGTCAACACCCATTAGAAGCAAAGGTTTTTTTTTTTTGGTACCAGGGTTGGAACATGGTCCTTGTACTTGTGAGGCGGGGGCAGAACCACTGAGCTAAATCCCCAGCCCTAGCAAAGCATTTTTTTGTTTTTTTAGATCTTGCTATGTAGCTCAGGCGAGCCTTGAACTCACAATGTAGCCCAGGCTGGCTTTGAACTCACTGCAGTCCTCCTGCCTCAGCCTTTTGGGTGTTGGGATTATTTATAGTCATGCACCAAATACAAAGCATTTTGTGACTAATGTATTTTAGATTTTTTTTTTTTTAATAGAAAACTACTTATTTTGAATAGTCTCAAAAAACATGTTTTGTTTTCTGTAGGAGGAAGAGGAATTAAGCCTTTCCTGGAACGCTTTGGAGAGCGTTGTCGGGAACACAAAGAAAGCCCAGCTCATAACACACCCCATAGGACCCCTGTTATCACCCCAAACACAAAGGCCATCCAAGAAAGATTGTTCAAGCAAAATGCAGGTTCATCTACTACCCATGCGGCACAACAGCTCAAGCAGGTAGGGCTTACTGCATGACATTTTATTCATTGCATGGTCTCAGCATCAAAATCAAAATGTGATTTCTGATGCTCATCTCTTTGGCTGAGGTAAACAGTATCTTAGGTGTCTGTCACTCTTTGCAAATTGGAAATACTGTCTTATATTCCATGTGTATTGCAAACTCTCAATTTTGGGGGGGGCTCCTGGGGATCTAACTCAGGACCTTGCACTTACAAGACGGGTGCAGTGCCACTGAGCTAATGCCCTCAAACTCTCAATTTTAAAACTGAAGACAAGGAAAGCCCTGGTAATGTTTGCGTACTGTCTGTCCTTCTGCCTACTTCTGCCCTCTGTGTAAAATGCATCTTTTGATGGATTTAGGAGCGTCAGAGAGAACTAGCATGTCTCCGCGGCCGAGTTGACAAGGGCCATTTATGGAGTGCAGGAAAAGGCGGGGACTCAGGAAGCAAACAGACAGAAACCAAGCAGGTAATGTGAATGAGAAATACGAACTCCAACTCGGTACCAAAGTAGTGTTTGGATTTAATTGGTAATTTGTATTGTAAAATAAGTTTTTACATGCTTGCCTTTTCCAATTATGCCTGACACTTCCCATTCATAAACTCCTTAAATGTAAAAAAAAAGCTCTACTTTTTCTCATATTTTTCCATTTCAGTGGAACTCTTTACCATATTCACTATGACCTTAAAATAAAATAAAAAATATTTTCATCATTTAATGTCAGATTCTTCTACTTAGATCCTGATTCTGAAATGTTTCTCAAATATACTTTTCTCATTGATATGACTTTTTACTTCTCCTGAAAACCCTACTTTTAGACTATTTTCAGTCCTCTCAGTACCATCTATATCCAGAATTTGTCTCTCTTCCTGTCAAATTCCATTAATCAGCCTTCCAAAATTACCCATTTAAAATGTAAACTATCTTCTACATTATTAACATGACTACAGTATATGAGGATATATTTTTGAACTATATAAATATATAAATATAATTATATTTACAGTGATGACCAATAGAAAGAAGAAGAAAAAATTAATCAGAATTCTTTAAGAAAGATCTGCTTGATTGATTCTGGTTTTGTCAGTTCTCTACCTTAATCCCAGATTCTGACCTCAGCTTTTTCTTCTCCCTCCCTGGGTTGTCTTCTTCTCAGGTCTGGGCTCAGCCAAGTTTAGAGGTGCTGATGGTGCTCGGCTCTGCCATGCTGAATGCAAGCCTTGGTTGGCTGGTAAAGCTCGCTGGATTATCTTTCCTCATGGTTTCTGTCTTCCTTGTCTGTCCTTTGCCATCTAAAATACTCTGATAGTTTTTCCTTGGCTCCTTGCTATTCTCTATGTCTTCACCTCTGATTGCCTTTGGTGTGCACACATAAACCCAGGCAGCTGGATATATATAAGTTTTCTAACTGTCATCTAGCTTCCTGTCTTCTGTATTTTCCTTGGCCATTGCCATAGTCACTACCAGAGCTTTGTGTTGGACACCTTGCTTTTTCTAGTTACTCTCCATCTTTCTCATCCAAGGCTGCCAGAAAAATTTCTTCTTGCAGTGCAGGATATTGAATCTAGGGCCTCATGCAAGCTACACAAGCACTCTACCACTGACCTAAACTCCTAGTCCCAGAGAGATGTTTTTTAAGGCAAATATTAATGTATCCACTTGCTTAAAATCTTGGCGCACTCCATGAAGCTGTCATCATAACAGTGTGCAAAGTGCTTGGCTTGCTGTACAGAGTCCCCAGCCTCCCTGTGCTCCTCTCCAGGAGCGCCTGTGTTGTGCCGGGCCTGCACATCTTTGCCTGAGTAGGAGGAGCCTGAGAGGAGGAGCTCACTGCATTCGTATTGTAAGGAAGGAAGGTGCTGATCCTTGCCATCAGCATTATCTGTCACCTTTTCTTTTTGATAATTTTTTATTGATACATTTTAGATATACATAGTGATAATATTCATCAGGGAATTTGTTTTCTTTTTAATTTTTTATTTTATTGGCATACTTTATATATGCATAATGATAACATTCATCATGGAGAATTTGCACCTGTAAGTGGTATATCTTTTTCTTTTTTTCCCCATTCCTCTTCTCTCCCTTCAATCCCACTTCCCCTCTTTATTTACAAAAGATATGTTTCCATTTTTCCCTTCTATCCTTTTTTTCTTGCCTCTTCCTTCCTTTCCCCCTCCCCCTCCTTGTTCCCCTTTCCATTTGAGACTGTTCTTCCTATCTCCCAGTATCTACTTTACATTTTGGTCCTTAGTTACACTTTTGATTTCTCACATCACAGAAACAATGTGGTATTTAAACATGTGTACAATTCATTTCTCTTTAGAGTATGATGTCAAGGTGCATCCATTTAGTTAGAAATGTCTCAAGTGTATCCTTCTTTGTGGCAGAGTAGTACTCCAGGGCAAGAAAAAAAAACACATCTTTGTCCATTCATTAGTTTATGGGCATTTGGGCTGCTTCAAGATTTGGCTATTACAAACTGTGCTGCTATAAACATGGGTGTGCATATATCACTGTGGTCTGAAGCTGTTAATTCTTTCGAAAAGATACCAAGAAGGAACGGAACCTCTAATTTTAGTTGTTTGATTTGTTTTAGTTAGTTGAGTTGTGTGAGGAATCTCCACACTGATTTCCACAGTGGATGCACCAGTCTGCACTCACACCAACAGTGGAGAAGGCTTCCTTTTTTCCCCACAGCCCTGCTAGCATTTGTTATTGGTTGATTTCTTGATAGCAGCCATTCTTCCTGGAGTGAGATAGAACCTCAGCATTATTTAAGTTTGCATCTCTTGAATGACCAATGATGTTGAACATTTTTTCATGTATTTATTTGCCATTTCTAACTCTTTATCTGAAAAGCCTATTCATTTCAGAAGTTTTCCATGTAAAGGTCTTTTACTTCCTTTGTTGAACTGATTCTTTCTTCCTTCCTTCCTTCCTTCCTTCCTTCCTTCCTTCCTTCCATCCATCCATCCATCAAGCTTGGGATCTTGTGCTTAAAAGGCAGAGTCTTCTGCATCTACTCCTGTAATCCCAGAATTCAGGAGGCTGAGGCAGGAGGATCGCTGTGAGTTTGAGACCAGCCTGAGCTACATAGTGAGTTCCGGGTCATTCTCAACTACATAGTGAGACCCTGTCTCAAAAAAAAATTTTTTTTCTCTCCAGTCTGTTGTCACTTCCCCCTCCACATACATTCACCCTAACCAAGTTCATCCATGATCCTCAGTGACCGATGTCCAAAGTCGTGCAACTTGACCTATTAGCAGCATTTGACATTGTCCATTACTCATTTCCACTTGAAGACCTTTTCCCCCAAGTTGCCAGTATATGTTATTCTCATAGTTTTTCTACTGTGTCTCTGCAGAGTGAAGGGCAGTAAATTACTTTGTGCTAAGTCATTCCTGTTAAGCTTATGAGAAATCCTGGCCCAGGCAGTGGTACATATGTGTACAATTAGAATTCTGAACGTAGTAACAAGGGGCTCTGGTCTCTTCTCCCTAAAATCTCATTTGTGGTCCCTATAGAGGGAGCAGCCAAAGAGGTGAGAGGAAAGGCAGCTGAGTGCGGTGCTATTAGCATCCCACGAAGGAAGAAGTGGCCAGTGTTGTCTTGAGTCGAGCAGTGTGGGGCCAGCCCTGTGCATTGGGCTTTACCAGGGAGACATATAGTGGTGAGGTGGTGAGGGTAGAGTTCAGGCAGCCTGGACTGGGGCACAGGGAGGTGAGGAGCAGAGCCGGGAATTACTATGATTTCCTGTTGTGATAACCTTGTAATCTTCATCTTTGGCCATGCAGAGGGTGTTAGAGAAAGCCCAGATCAGTATGCAGAATTCTGCTTCTAAAGCACAGGGAGGAGGGAGGAATGGCTAGAGGGTATGAAGAAGGAAAGCAGGGTTGGTGTTGGTTTTGCTGAAACTAGAGTCACTTTTGGTGTCAAGGTAGGAGCTAGTAGTAAGAAATTGGAGATCCAAGAGTGTAGAGGAGAGCAGTTGGTAATTGATGAGATGAGGTGGGACTACGTGGACTCAGAGCACAGAGCTGAGACAGAAGCCGGGAGGCAGACTGGATAGGAAGGTGGAAAACTGCAGTGCTGTGGTCTTAGGGCCATGAGGGCGGAAGACTGGGACTTTGCCAAAGGCAGCACCCACACTGCTCATATGATAGGCAAAATGCTTTCTGGAGGGTGGAAAAGAGGGCTTGGAGTGAGAAGGAAGAGGGCCAGTGTTGAAACTCAAATGGGGCATGACATGGAACTGGACGTCGCAGTGGCGTTTGCTGTAGGTGTGAGAGAATTGGAGGAGGTGGGTGGTGTAGATGTGACCTGTGTAGAAAGGGGACTGGCACACTTAAACTAGGTTTAGTGATATTCTAATATCAGGTTTACTGATATTCTTACTTGATTATTTTTGGTATTGTTTTAATTTTAGTCTTTTTTAAAAATTAATTTTATTGGTACATTTAATGTATACAGTATAATGACATTCATTGTTGGAAATTTTTACCTTTACATAATTAATCTTGGTTAATCTTAGTCTTTAAACAAATCAATGAATATTTCTCTTCAGTAGCTTTCTAGTGAATAAAAAGACTCACCTGAAGGACTCTTTTTTCCTTACTTTCTGATTTGTTCTCATCCTTTTTATTGTTTTCTGTAAATTTTACACTCTGAGTAACTGATCATTAAATGGAATGCTGAGGGAGGAAGTGTCAGCAGTTTGTGTAAGTATTGGTTGAGATAAATGACACGGGGTATTATTTTTTCCCCTTTGCTTTCCCTTTAATTGCTTTATATAAAAATGAACTCTGGTGTGAATTTCTTGTCTCTAAAAACATTTTATCTAGAAACATTTTATATACTGGATATTATCAGGAATATGAACTCTACTATTTAATAACTTCTATAGATAAAATCTGTAGTTTTGAGAAGTAAAATTTACCTCCTCATTTGGTGTTTGCAGGAAATTCACAGTCAGGACACTCCTCTCAAGAAACATCAAGTTGTCCCCAATACCCAGTCCCTTCCAGTAATAGGCAAGGTGACAGAAAACGAGATACTGGCAAAAGCTTCTAGTACTGAACGTACAGGTCAGTGTTGCATTTCTGTTTCACTTAAAATGTAGCTTCTGGTTTACCAAAGATTCAAAAACTGGATTGGAGAGCAGAAATGCTGCATCCAGAGCAAAAGACAGGTCTGTTTCATTGCTTTTCCTTTTTTTTTTTTTGTACCGGGGATCAAACTCACATCCTTGCACTTGCAAGACAGGAGGCAGAACCACTGAGCTAAATCCCCGGCTTGCTTTGCATTTTTGACATTGCTGTGTAGTTCTCCACTTCTCATTCCAGAGTGAGAACATGTGTATGTACTCTTGATGAGGGTAATAAAAACTCTTTTTGTTGTTGTTGTTTTGTTTTTTTTAGACAGGGTCTCACTATGTAGTTGAGACTGACCTAGAACTCACTATGTAGCCCTGGCTGTTCTCAAACTCACAGCCGTACTCCTGCCTCAGCCTCCCAAGTGCTGGGATTACAGGTGTGAGCCACCACGCCCGGCTAAAAACTCTTTTTGAAGAAACATTCAATTATATCTATGGAGTTGCCCTTTAATTCATCTTTTCTGCAAGTGTTCTTCAAACACTTCTGGGATGAATTCCTGAACTTTGCAGAGATATATGTACAAAGACATCCATTGCACACTGCTTGCAATGGTAATGAGACTTAGTGACCCAAGTGCCAATCAAAAGACTGTTAATGACCAGGGATTTAGCTCAGTGGTGCCACTGCCTGCCTTGAAAGTACGAAGTCCTGAGTTTGATCCCTGGTACCAAAAAAAAAAAAAGGACTTAAATTATGCAGCATCCATGTAATCAGATAATATGTAGCTGCCTAGAAGAAGGTAGTTTTGTAATGTTTAACTCATTCTTTTTATTTATTTATTTATTTGGCGTTTTGAGACAGAGTCTCACTATGTAGTTGTGACTGAACTGGAACTCACTATGTAGCCCAGGCTGGCCTCGAACTCACAGCGATCCTCCTGCCTCAGCCTCCCTTGTGCTGGGATTACAGGCATGCGCCACCACACCTGGCTAACTAATTATACTTTTAATATTTTCATTTTATTTTTAAAATTTGAGGTAAAAGCACATTATATCAAATTTACCAACTTAACTATTTTAAAGTGCATATTTCATTATTGTTAAGTATATTTGTATATCGTGAAATAGATCTTTAGAACTTTTTTATCTTGCCAAAGTGAAGCTATGTCCATGAAACAACAATTCTGTATTTCTTTTTCCACCTCCTCCAGCCCTTAGTAACCACATTCTGCTTCCTGTTCTATGCATTTGACTACATTAGACACTTCATTTAAGTGGAACCATGCATGTCACACTCACTTATCCCTAGGTACATGTCCCAAGACCCCCAGTGGGCGTCTGAAATCATGTGGTACTGTCCATATATTATAAACTGCATTCCACATAAACTGCTTCTGTCTTCTATGCCCAGCAGCATTGCTGCGTGGTACCAGAGTTAATTTGTCCTTCCATGTTCTGTGTCCTGCCATCATCTTTGCATCACTCTCTAGCCCTTTGGGACCACTGTTCATTGAGGGAAGGGTTACTTGCACTCACTTGACTAAAGCTCTGGTGTGTTTACAGGGCGATGCCCTAGACAAAAGAATGACTCACATCCCTGGCCTGGAGCTAGATGCAGTGGGAAGGCCTGCAACTTTACCATGCTGCACAGAGTGCACTTGAGAACTTATTGCTTATTTCTGGGATTTTTCTATGAAATGTTTTTGGGCTGCGGTCGCCTGTAAGTAACTGAACCTGTGGAAGCACTCAGTGAGAGGGATTACTACAGTTTTTGTCTTTTTGTGACTGGCCTGTTTCATTTACATAATGTCCTTATGGTTTACCATGGTGTGGTATGTGATGGCACTGCCTTTCCAGGCCAGTTAACTTTCCATTGTGTGTATGTGTGTATATCACATTTTGCTTATTCATCCTCTGCATTTGCCTGAGCGTGAATATGCAAATATCTCTGCTATTTCAGATTTTTCAGATAAATATTAGAAAAGGGATTGGTGGATCATATGGTAGTTTCATTTTTAATGTTTTGAGGATCTGTCTTTTTTTGTATTAGAAATTGAACTGAAGATCTTTATACTGAGCTACATTACTAGTGCTTTTTGAGTTTTTGATTTTAAAAAATGTAATTAATTTTTTTGTTTGATTTTTTTTGAGACAAGGTCTCACTATGTAGTTTAGGCTGGCCTTGAACTCACTGTTGCCCAGGCTGGCCTTGAACTTGGGGCAATCGTCCTGCCTCAGCCTCCTAAGTACTGGGATTTCAGGCATGTGCCACAATACCAGGCTTCTGATTTTTAAATTTTGAGACAGGAGCTTGCTAAGTTGCCCAGGTGGGACTTGAACTTAATGATCCTCCCATCTCATGTCTCAGCCTGCTAAAGTGCTGAGATTACAGACATAGGCCATTGTGCCTGGCTCCACCATGCTGCTTTCGGCAGTGGTTGACACCATTTTACACTCCTACCAGCAGTGCCCAAAGATTCAGATTTTTCCGTTGCTTACCAGCACTTTATCTCTGTTGTTTTATTTATTTACTTTTTAGAAAGTAACTATGTGTCTTAGTTATGTTTCTTTAAATATAGATGTTGAACATCCTGTTATGTACCTTTTTGGTATTTCTATATCTTTTTTTGGAGAAGTATCTAAGCCCCCTCCCCTTTTGACCAGGGATCAAACTCAGGACCTTGTGCTTGTGAGGCAGGTGGCAGCACCACTGAGCTAAATCCCTGGCCTCCTTTGCCTGTTTTTTAACCACTGAATTTAGGAGTTCTGTAGTTTCTAGATATTAACTTCTTTAGAGAGATCTGATTTATAAACATTTTTCCTATTCTGTATGATGTTTTTTCATGTTGAGTGTGCCTTTTGATACATCCCTAGTTTTTAAAGTTTCATGTAATCTCATTTGTCTATTTTTCTTTTGGTGATTTTTACTTTTGGTTTCATATCCAATAGATTATCATAAAATCCAGTGTCATGAGGTTTTCTCCTATTTTCTTTTGAGTTTTTATAGTTTTGGGTTTTACATTTAGGTCATTGCTTTAATTTGCCTTAGTTTTTATGTATGGTAAAAGGAAAGAGTCCAATTTTCTTGTTTGCATCAGAATATCCAGTTTTCCAAGCATCATTTGTTAAAGAGACCATTCTTTTTCCTTTGGATCAGCCTTATGCCCTTATTGAAGATGATTTGACCATATTAGTGACGGTTTATTTCCAGGCTTTCTATTCTGTTCCATTGATCTATGTTTGTCTTTATGCCAGTACTAAACTCTGTGGATTACTCTAGCTTTGTAATAAGTTTTGAAATCAAGAAGGTGAGCCCTTTGTGTTCTTTTTAAAAAGTGTTTTGAATATTCAGGGTCCTTTTAAGTTCTATTTTGGATTTTAGGATGATTTTGCTTTAGGATAAAATTGCTTTTGGGATGTTGATAGGAATTGTTATATCTGTAGATTACGTGGGTAATATCAATATCTTAGTAAGATTAAGTTTTCTATCTATGAGCATCGGCATCTTTTTTTCTTTTTGTTTTTTGTTTTTTTGGTATCAGGGATTGAACTCAGAATCTTGCACTTGTGAGACAGGCAGAGGAACCACTGATCTAAATCTCCAGCCCTTTCTATTTGTATTTTAATTCCTTTTAGCAGTTCTTTATAGTTCCCAAGATCCAAATGTTGTAGCTCCTTGATTAGGTTCATTCCTAAGTTTCTTATTCTTTTTGGTATTATTGTAAATGGAAGTGTTTTCAAAATTTTCCTTTCAGATGGTTCATCGTTAATGTATAGATTTGCAACTGATTTTTTCCCCCCAGTACTGAGTTTCAAATCCTGGCCATTGTGTATCCCAGGCTGGTCTCAGACTTAAAGCGATCCTTCTGCCTTGCCCTTGCAAGTGCTGGGGTTACAGGTGTGCATTACCAAGTCTGGCCTATGTGGTCCTTTTTCATTTTTGTTTTGAAGTAGAGTCTCACTAAATTGTTCAGACTGGTGTTGAACTTGAAATCATTCTGCCATAGCTTCCTGAAGACCTGGGATTATAGGCATGTACCACTGAACTTACTCAATTGATTTTTATGTAGTGATTTTATATTTTATAACTTTGCTGAATTTATTTTAACAAGTTCTTTTTTGTACAATCCATAGAATTTTCACCATATTAGATCATGTCATCTGTAAACAGAGATAAATATTCTCCATTTCTAATTGAATACCTTTATTCATTTTTCTTGCCTAATTGATTTGGCTAGGACTTTGAGTGTTATGTTGAATGGAAATAGGAGGAGCTGGAATGTTTGCTTTGTTCTTGATCATAGAGAAAAAGCTTTTAATGTTTCACTATAGCGATTAATGTTAGCTGAGGGTGTCACCCCACCACTGGGGATCAGACTCAGGATGTTGCACTTGCAAGGCAGGCACAGCACCACTGAGCTAAATCCCTAGCCCTAAGAGTTTTTCATATACGGTCTTTTATATTTGGGTTGTCTCTTTCTAGTCCTAGTTTTTAAGCAATTTTATTGCTACTTTTTAAAGTTAAAAACTATTGCAGAGCACTTTGTATGTGATATGATCACCTTCTGATAAAAGGATATATATCTATGTATACCTAGGGGGAAAATGGAAAAACCATGATTTGATAATATTAGTATCCCCCTGCTCATTCAGTAGGAAAGGAGATAGAAATTTAAAAGAGGACAGCTGGGAATGACATGTGCCTGTAGTCCTAGTTGCTTGGGAGGCTGAGGCAAAGGAGCACTTGAGCCCAGGGGTTTGCGGCCAGCCTAGGCAACATAGCGAGACCCCCATATTTAGAGAGAAAAGGAAAGAGACAGAGACAGAAAGAAAGAGGTCACAAGTGTTTTGGTGGTTTTCTATATATTTCTAGGTTTGAATTTTTTAAACAGTTGCATTGTTTTATAATGAAAATATGTGTTGCCTTAATTTAAAAATTCTAGGTTATTGTATATACTAATATAGTATTTGTTAATTTTTTTCTTTTAGGTTTTCCTGAATGCAACATGACAAAGTCTAGTCCTTTGAAAATAACATTGTTTTTAGAAGAGGAAAAGCCCTTGAAAATGACATCAGACCCAAAAGTTGAACAGCAGACTGGTTCGTTTTTACTCTCTATTTCTTACTAGTGTTTGACACTCTTTATATTAGACCCTCATCAACACACACACACACACACACACACACACACACACACACACACAAGTATCTTATGCTTTTATATTTAGTAACACTTCTTCTTTTTTGGTAGAGCTGGGATGGAAACCAGGGCACTGTGCAAGAGCTGTTCCCCTGAGCCACACCCCCAGCCCATAGCTAGGAAATACTCTGCCTGGAATAGTCTGTGCACAGTTATGGCTGGGTCACAGACCCTGAGGCATCTGGATGGGACTGTCACTGATTTTCATGGCAAGAGGACGTGTACTGCCTCCCATGTGCCTTTTCTGCCTAAGGGGAGGGCTGGTAGCTCCTGTAGCTTCTGTGTAAACCCTGCCGTGCATGACCTGGGCTCCGGACAATGACGAAAAATAATTATTTGAAAGAACATTTTTTGAAAGTTGGGATTTTTTTGCTAATTATGCTTCAATTTGAGTTCTCTCTCTTTTTTTAAGAGTAGGAAAAATTTATTGCGAGAAAGATAGTTTCTGTCTCAGAGAGACAGAAGGAGAACTGGAAAATGGATTGGCTGCTTACCAACTTCTCAAAGGTGTTTTGTGGGACAAAGCCACTAAGTGAGGCGGGTTCAAAGTGGGACTAAACTATAGTCAACTAGTGAGATTGCAAGTATAGTTGCTTAGGTAATATTGATCCAGTGAGAAATCACAGGGTGGACAAAACTATGAACAACCAATAAGGTTATGACAAATAATAGTCACTTAGGTATTGATTAAATGGGGATCCAGTGGGGAAACAAGTCATGCAGCAAGCATACAAGGAATGAGCAAGGAGTTTTGGTGGTGAGGGGTGCGTCAGGGATCTTTCTTGGAAGATCTTGATCCTGACCCAAGTGATTGATACCTATTTAGAATATCAATCATTGCTATTCATGCTATGCTTGTGTGGTGGTTTCCTCTTTTACAATGCTGACTTTCTGTGAATGTGTCTTAAATGTCCTCCATGTTGGCTCCTTTATGTCCTTATTTACTACTCTTTCTTAAATCCAAACTATGGAATCAGCTTTTGATAGAGCCAGCCATCATTTCTTAGAAAATGTGTTTGGAACTTTGAAAAGTATCTTGGTTTCATATATGAATAGTAGTTTAGCTTTTGTTGTTTAGGAAATGCTTTTGTTTTGTTTCTTGCTTATTTAAGTATGTAAGTATAAAGCATTCTTTGCTCTCCCTTTAATTCTTTTGTTGTTGTTGTTGTTGTACCAGGGATCGAACTTGGGACCTTGTGCTTGCAAGTCAGGCAGGGGCACCACTGAGCTAAATCCCCAGCCCTCTCCCTTTGATTCTTAAGGGCCCAAATCCCAGTGTCCACTCACTGAAATGTTTTTCAGAAGTGGTTCAGGAGATTGAGATGAGTGTGGATGATGAAGTCGAAGATATCAACAGTTCAAAAGTGATTAATGACCTCTTCAGTGACGTCCTTGAAGGAGGTGACCTGGATGTGGAAAGGAACCAAGAGGAGATGGATCAGATGCTAGCAGGAGGAGGCGAGGAGCAAGAAGATGCGCTTAACATCTCCTCCATGTCTTTACTTGCGCCCTTGGCACAGACAGTTGGTGTAAGTCCAGAGGTAAGAAGACAAGGACAGGCCTGTGACAAACGTAAACTGAGTAATAATGAGGCCCTTCCTTTTGTTGGTAGATGGATTCTTGATATTCTGTAGCCAGAATGATTTTGGAAACCTAATGAAAATTCTTTTAAGAGGGAGCTTGCAACTCCTTAGCAGTTTCCTGTGGCCCTTAGACAAAATCCACACTGTAATGTGCCTTAAAATGGCAGGTGCTCAGGCTCAAATCCTGGCTTTGACATTGATCCCCTCTCTGCCATGGTTCCCTTATTTGTTCTCTGAGGTTGACAGTAGTACCCACATCGCAGGGTTCGTGTGAACATTAAGTCGTGCTAGCGTGCCGGTACTTAGCACCAGACACACAGGTGACATGCAGTGAGAGCTGAGTGCTGTCATTCACTGTCACCCTGCAGCTCTAGAGATTGATTCACTTTAGAGTTACCTGTATAAGTTTCAGCTGACATATACTTTAATTTATCTTTTTTTTAATTTTTATTTTTTGGAGACAGGATCTTACTTTGTAGTTCAGGCTGGCCTTGAACTCACCATGTAGCCATGCTGGCCTCGAACTCATGACAGTCCTCTTGCTTTGGCCTCCCAGAGTGCTGGGATTACAGGCATGCACCACCATATCCAGCCTTACTCATTCTTTTTTTTTTTTGGTTTTTTGAGACAGGGTCTCACTAAATAGTTGAGACTGATCTGGAACTCACTATGTAGCCCAGGCTGGTCTCGAACTCACAGCAGTCCTCCTGCCTCAGCCTCCTGAGTGCTGAGATTACAGGCGTGCGCCACTGTGCCTGGCCTTACTTATTCTTTTAAAGGGATTTATTTTGGTTTGCTTTGTTTCTATGATGAATCAATTGACTTACTGGGTATTTATTTTCTAATAAAGGAGGAGAATTCATTTATTTTCTTGAAATAAATTAGCATTTTGAGTCACTGTTAATTATCCATACACTGTTCTGATATCTGATGTACTTTCCTGCAGAGTTTTGTTTCCTCACCGAAGTTGGCATTGAAGGACACTAGTGGAAGTGATGAAAGTCCCAAACCAGGAAAATTCCAGAGAACTTGTGTCCCTCGAGCCGAGTCTGGGGATAGCATTGGCTCTGAAAATCATGATCTTCTTTATAGGTAAGGGCATTTGGGATAGTTCGATTAGGGACATGGTTTGAATTGGTGTTACAGTTCGTAGTTTTAATGTTAATAACTTGTCTGTATAAAAGTTTGGAATAACTTTTGTTAGCCTCTCTTTGACCAAATGAAATTTCCTTTCTGGTGAAATAGTCTGCTGTTTGTTTGGTATTAATGCTAAATTCTGCTGATACATGTAGTAAGTAGTGCTCAGTGTGTTGCTGTGTCTCTCAAGTATGATTTTTTTTTTTTCTCCCTGAAGCATCGACGCATATAGGTCTCAAAGAATCAAGGAAACAGAGCGTCCTTCAATAAAGCAAGTGATTGTTCGGAAGGAAGATGTTACTTCAAAGTTGGATGAAAAGAAGAACACCTTTTCTTGTCAAGTTAACATGAAACAGAAAATGGAGGTATGGCTTCTGTGGAGAGGAGACTGGACGTGTTTCTTGTACTACATTGGGAGCTCTTTAAGAGTGAAGACCTAGCTCTGTTTATCTGTGTACCCTCAGTGACTACAGCAGTACTGACTCATGGAGCTCACTAAGTCACTCTTAAATTCAGTTTAATTTCAGAGAGAACTGAGAAGCTTATTTTATGTTGCTGAACATTTTTCAAAGGGATGGGATACTGGGATTGAGCCCAGAGGTTTTGGTAGTCTGATCTACACCTCCAGTCCCTGCCATACACCTGTTAAGTATAACTCTTCATTAGATCATAGTGAAGTCTGAAATTCATGGTATTTTTTGACTTTTTAAATGCTAGGAAAGCATTTTTTTCAAGAGCAACATAATTATAATTTAAATAAGTTGAATCAGATGCTTTCTAAATTTCTACCTTGTTAGATGTAGCCCCAGTTATAATTTTAATTAGTATGACTTGGAAGTTACTTCATAGGGAAGATTTAAAGTATAATTATTATACTGTATTCAGTGTTTTGGTGTATAATTTAGAAACTTGAACAGTGAAATTAATTTATTTTTCACAACTGGGGATTGAACACAGGGCTTTCACACTGAGCTGCATTCCCTTTTTTTATTTTTTATTTTGAGATAAGGTCTTGCTAAGTTTATAAGTTGCTAGTCTGGGCTCAAACTTGTGATCCTTCTGCCTCAGCTTCCTAGAGTGCTGGGATTACAGGTGTGCACCATATGCCTGGTTGGAATTAATATTTTGACTTTATTCTCTGGAAAAACTTGAAATTATCCAATCAGATGAATTAGAATTGAAGTTTAAATGAAGTGGAAATGATAATTTCAGTATGCCCACTTCTTCCTCTCATTGGTTTCATTAGGAGCTCAATAATGAAATAAATTTGCAGCAGACAGTGATTTATCAAGCGAGCCAGGCTCTTAACTGCTGTGTTGACGAAGAGCACGGGAAGGGGTCCCTGGAAGAAGCTGAAGCGGAGAGACTGCTTCTGATCGCAAGTAAGTGCAAATAATCATACCTGAAACTTTTCTAGTAGAATTTCCAGCAAGGGAAAACTCATCTCCTGTGGTTTGTTCAGAAATCTCTGATTTGAGAGGAAGGATTTTCTCTGATCAGACTCTTTTTTGATCTAGTTCTTGTTTCTTGTATTTAGAAAGTTTGTGAAAAATAAGACGTAAAGTGTGGTTTGCATCAAAGGTGAAAGCAACTGGAATGCACCTGAAGACAGTCATTGAATACACACAATACGCAACACACAAGACACATACACACCACACATGTACTCTGTCTGTGTCTCCCTTTCTCTTCCTATCAACTTAGGTATAGATAAAACAAGTAATGTGGATTTGGGAGAGGGGGGAGAGAGGAGAGCAGGAGGAGAGAGGTGTGCTTGGCAGAAAGATGCTGCTGCTCAGAAAAAGTAGCTGGAAGCTGAAGTACTAAATTATAAACACGCACAGTGCAGGTTTTACCCAGTACCTCCCACCTGGTGCACAAAAACAGTGATTTTTCTCCTTGGTTTTGTTATACATTTGCCCTGTCAGTGTAGTTTCTTGAATTGGCTTTCATTCATAAGGAGTTTGCATTTGATTTTATTTTTGTGATGCTTAGACTGTAATCCGGGACCTCAAGCATGCTAGACAAGCCACTAAGCTATATCTATATAGCACACCGATGAAATTTTGATATTTAGCATATTCACTTTCATGTTTTTACATAGCTGAGAAGAGGACACTTTTGATTGATGAGTTGAATAAACTGAAGAGTGAAGGCCCTCAAAGGAGGAAGAAGGCAGGTGCCGCAGCCCAAAATGGATTTGTCGCATCCACAGGCTCAGTGACTTTGTCTGAAATTCGCTTGCCTTTGAAAGCAGATTTTGTCTGTGGGATGGCTCAGAAATCTGGTATGGTGATGTCCATTTGCATTATTTCTAGATTACATGTTAAGTTATGAACTTCATCTATATTGGATTTGTATGAGAAAGTTACAAGAAGAACTTACGTAAAGATGCAAAGCAAGTAAGGCTAAACATAATTTTGAGCATAAAATCTTTTCCTGAGATGAATTATCCTAATAGAATAGACCGCTTGACTTCACTAATTAATTTTACTGTAGAAATTAACTGTTGCATTTAAAAGAACTCATTTACTCTACTTAAAAATGCACCCCAGTCCATAGAGAAATTTGTTCTACAAATTCTGAACCACTAGTTGTGGATGATGAGCACCTTATTGAAGATATTTCTGTTGAAATTTTATTCCGTTTGCCTTGCTGGATTGAATAATCACAGTAAAAGTACACATTCTATTAAAATTATATCTACTTCTAAAAAGTGTTTATTAGTGTATGTTTGCAGTACATATTAGATATGTACATTTATCCTGGCGAATTGGTGCCTGTACATAATCATGTATAGATCCTTTTTACTTCCCCTCCCCACCCTCCTGTTTTCCCTAAAAGTCTCTTTTTTTTTGTATGTGGTACCGGGGTAAAAGTCTCATCTTTGCCAGTGGATACAGGGGAACCCAATAGCAAAATCTCAAACACAGCAGGGTAATTCTACTAAGCTTAAGAAAATTACAGTTGTATTACATATTGGTAAGGCTTTTTTTTTTTTAGGTTCTTTTAAGTTTTTATTGTAGAGCTTTCTCTTTGTGGGAAAGCAAAGTCAGCTGTGAGTGACTTTGAGGCTCAGGGAAGGCAAAGAATGGAACGTTATTGTAGGAATAGCTAACTTAAGTTGTAGTCATTGCTATTAACTCATTTCAGTGAAGTATAAGCAGAAAATGTGTACCTTGAGAATAGGTGGCTATTTAATGACAGTGAAACTTACCACTAGATAACTTTCATGGTATTTTAATCTCAGTTTTGAAAACAAAAATCATAATTTCCCCTTTGGAAGTGAATATTAGGGTTATTGAGTTAAATTCAAAGTTAGTAGAAAATGAGAAGTTAAGGAAAGACCTTGATGACATTTTTTCAGGATTATAGCTATCAGATTACATCTAATTTAGCTTTTTGTTTGTGGAAACTTGATTTTAGTAACTTTAAATATAAATTTTATATAAACTTATTGCAATATGACTGTTCCTTTGGTAGTTCAAAACACTAATCAGTTAAATATGATTTTGCTTGTGCTAATTATGTAACTGATCACTTCTTGCAGATGCAGCCAATTATTATTATTTAATTATGCTAAAAGCAGGAGCTGAAAATATGGTAGCCACACCATTAGCAAGCGCTTCAAACTCTCTTAATGGCGATGCTCTGACATTCATGACTACATATACTCTGTGAGTAATTAGGCTTTTAGTGGTTCAGAGACTAGTTTTGTTTAAACAGTTAACACAGTCTGATACTGGTGACATTTATCTATATATTGTGGTGCTGGGCATCGAGTCCATAATCTGATCAAATCTTGCTAAGCATGTGCTTAACCACTTAGTCCTTTTTTAGTTTTTGAGACAAGGTCTGGTTATGTGGTCCAGGCTGCCTAGAATTTATTTTGCAGCCCGGGCTGGCCTTGAACTTTCACAATCTTATATATTTCTGACTCCTGGGAGCTATGTGTTCATTGTTTTTTTATGTGGATAAATAACTCAGTTTTCAAGTTTTTCATTTAGCTTTTATGTGTTTTTTATGTTGTCTTCCATTGTATAGCTTTTCTTCCATGTGACTATAGATATTTAATACATTGAAGTATTATATTAAATGTGGACCATAATTTTTATATATGCTTTCAGTCTAATAATGCACTTAATATTCAGTCCTAGTAAAAATATTTTTTTTGATGCCAAGCATTTATTGGTACATTTTAGATGTACATAATGATAACATTCATCATGGGGAATTTGTACCTGTACGTGATAAAAATATATTTATTTTTAATATTACAGATTTATTTAGGAACTACATAGTAAAAACCAATTTTTAAAAAATGCTACTTTTTCTTTCATTGTTTTGTTTTGTTTGTTTGTTTGTTTTGGGGGGGACCGGGATTGAATCAGGTCCTTGCGCTTGCAAGGCAGGCGGTGGAACCACTGAGCTAAATCCCTGGCCCCCCACAAAAAATGCTATTTTTGAAGCTCTTGAATTATAAAAGACTGAAAAAATATATGCCTTTTTAAAAATATAGACTATTCTTACCAGTTTTTATTGTTTTTAGTTAAAACTACAGTATATTTCTTTACTCTCAGAATCTTGTAATAGTATTTGCGGCCTTTTTAAGGGTATAACTTGAAGCTTTTCTTGGTATTTTATTTAATGCCTTTTATTTCCTAGACAAGATGTGTCCAATGACTTTGAAATAAATCTTGAAGTTTACAGCTTGGTAAGAATTTGTAATTTTCTAAAATAACCAATAGTATATTTTTTTTATTAATATCAGATTTTAAGGTGATTATAATTTGGGTTTGTGTGTAGGTACAAAAGAAAGATTCTTCAGGCCATGAGAAGAAGAAAAAAACATCCAAGTCCAAGGTGAGAATTACAGAAATCTAGTAAAAAATATAATAATATATAATAGATATCAGACTAATTTTAATTGTAATACTTTTTCTTACAACTTTTAATGATTATAAAGTCTTTAGATCAGCTTTACTGATTTCTACTTACTGCATTAAATAGGAGTGAATACTTGAAGGTGAATTCACACTGAGTCACTGTGATCCTGACTTTGATGCACTCAAGACAGAACATTCTGCTTTGCCTGCATTTACTTGGCAATTTCCATAACTTCTTAAACCTTGCTGTCCTCTGCCCTCTTGTCTCCCTTAGTTCTGTAAACCAGCGCACAACTACCTAGTTACTTGTGTAGAGTAAGCAGTAGAACTTCTTTAGTTTTTACCTTTCCAGTCATGTTTATTTTCCTAAGTCATCATTAAAGAATTTTTCTTTATTGCAAATTAATTTTGCTTAGAATAAAAATAAAAATAAAAATAAATTGACTTCAGCTTTAACCAAAAAGGAATAGCTTTATGGCTGTTAATTTTTGTTTCAGATTTTTGAGATAGGGCTTTGCTTTGTAGCCAAGGCTGGCCTTGATTACAAGCAGGTACCACCATGCCTGGCTAGCTATAGTTTTTTTTTTTTTCCAGTACCAAAGATTGAACTCAGGACCTTGAACTTGCAAGGCAGGCGTAGCGCCACTGAGCTAAATCTCTGGCCCAGAATAGTTTTATGAGAAAGTTTTGATAAGGGACTCAAGCCTGAACTATTCATATTTAGGATTTATTTGTGTATGTAGGACTATTTCAAAGTTAATTTTACACTCTGAATTATAGCATTTAATTGGAAACATGCTAATTTTTTTCTTCTAGGCTATTACTCCAAAGAGACTCCTTACATCTATAACCCCCGTAAGTAGAGTTTTTAAGAAGTTAAGCTTTTTTGAGAAATTTTCATCTTACACATCATATGATTATAAATTGGTTAATGAAATTTTTTTTTTTTTTTTGGTTTTTTGAGGCAGGGTTTCACTATGTAGTTGAGATTGACCTGGAACTCTATGTAGCCCAGGCTGGTCTCAAACTCACATTGATCCTCCTGCCTCAGCTTCCCAAGTGCTGGGATTAACAGGCATACACCACCACACCTGTCTGATTAATGAATTCTAAACCAATTATAAGTTGTCGATCTTTAAAATATACTAATAGGGAAAGAGATCCTTGACATTTATGTAGGAAAGATGTTTTCTGAAATGTCTTTGTCTTGTTAGAGTTTTGTTCTTGATATTTACATCTTCATATCAGATAAAAGAAGTAACTTATGTTTCTTTTCCATATTTTCTTTTAGAAAAGCAGCCTTCATTCTTCAGGTAAGTGGATCCTGAACTATTTAAAAGGTTTAGAATAAGGAAAAGAATTAAGCAATTGCATATATGTAAGGATGCATTCATATATATGTGGGCCACCTTGACTGAGTGTTTACCTTGGGCTGTTTTGAGATAATATTTTCTGTATGTCTTTTTTTTGAGACAGGGTCTCACTATGTAGTTGAGACTGACCTGGAACTCACTGTGTAGCCCAGGGTGGTCTTGAACTCACAGCGATCCTCCTGCCTCAGCCTCCTGAGTGCTGGGCTTACCGGCGTGTGCTACCACACCTGGCAGAATATGTTTTTTTTTTTAGTCACATATAAGGTTATTGGCCAGAATAGCATGCAGTCTGGTTGAACCTTCGTCAGGCACCAGGGCAAGCCACTCCATCACTGGATTCAGGCTGCAGCAGTCAGTCACATGGGGTACTTAGTTACCAGGCAATGCCAGCAGGGAGCAGTACTCCCCACCATGCTTCTCTTGTTCTGTGGACTGTTGTGGGCTGTTCACACTGTGGAGTTTACTTCTTTCCAGGGTACTTGTCATGACTGGCATTGTGTCATGCTGTAAAAGCTCTTTCTCATTTGCTGGGCATTGGGGTTCTGTGAGCCAGAAAAGCTCTTCTCTACATTGGCTTTAGGTCTTAAGGGAGATTAGGATGGAGCTGGTTTCTCTCATGTTCTTTGGGCTGTTGGCTTTTTCTCTGTGGCACAGAGAGTTACTAGGAAGACATGTACAGATTAGATCTCCACTGCTAATTATGTCACTCTGGACTGTGAGTAGTGATGAAGTCTCTTCTATATTTCTTAGTAAATTGCTTTTTATGTATTCATTTTTAGGTTCTGAGTCTTTAAGACACGTGCATTCCAAATATTAAGGAGTGCTTATACTTATGTAAAGACAACATTGTATATGCAGTGGGCCCTTGGGTTACAACTGGCCTGACATACATACAACTTGGGTTACAACGGGAATTTTAGTTTTAACTTAGGAACAAAGTCTTGAGTTTGACCCGAAGGCCAGCCACTGAGACCAGATGGTCTCAGATACAGATTTAACCCTAAAGAGTTCTGGAAGGAACATGACAGCGTCCTTTCTTGTGTAGGGTTAACTGAGAAATTCTGGTTCAGTGTCTCTCTAAGGATACTGAGATCTTCATGTATACAGGAGAGAGACTTTGAAAGCTGTGGAGAGGAGCCTGAGGCTCAGTTGACCAACCTGAGTTACAACCAGCCCTTGGGAATGAATTGAATTAAGTCAGGGTTCACTATAATTTTATTTCTTTAGGAAATATATTATTCTGTTCTCTCCCTTATTTAAAAATAGAGGAGAACGAGGCAGTTTTCTCTGTGGCAGTTTACTTTTACCCTATCGGTGTGTGGTGAGGAATGCTATTTGTACTTGTAAAAGTCACTGAACTAGATGTCATTGGCTCTTTCTTTACAGTTATGGCCAGTCCAGGAGGCCTCCACGCTGTGCGGACCAGCAACTTTGCCCTCGTTGGATCTTACACACTGTCATTATCATCTGTAGGAAGCACTAAGTTTGCTCTTGAAAAGGTATTTATTCTCAACTTTATGACTATGTTGTGTTATTTCTTGTAATTTTAGAAAAATTAGGTTAATGAAAATGCCATAATGCTTTCAAGTATTTGAAATCTCTCTATAATTAAGTGTTCTTAGAATTGCACATTTTTACTAGATCCAAAATACCTCAATGGTGTATATTTTTTGATGTTGAAAGTATTCTCTCATAGATCTTAATACTGTAGTTAGATCTTCAAAGTAAACTATTCTGGTTTATGCTCACTTCTTACTAAAGAAGCATTGCTTTTTACATTTTGATGTTAAATTTGTAGTTTTAAAACATAATAATTTCCCTGTTACAACCACTAGTATATTTTGAAATGAGCAATATATTATGGACTTAGCTTTGACAAGATGGGGAAAAAATAGATTAGTCTCTTAGGAAAAGTACTTTTGAATCTAAGGGACTTGTTTTCTGTCCTTCTTTTCCAAATTAAAAGCTTCAAAATTCAAATCTGTATTATATCACTATTGTTTTTTCACCATAATGTGATAAAATTATTCTTTTGAGTAGCCGACAAGACCATTTTTTTAATTAGCCTGTGTTTGTAGTACATAATTCTTATGTTCCTTGTATGGAGTTGGTGCATGCATATAACACAACATAATTCCCCATTTCATCCCCTTTCTACCCTCTCTTCCTCTCCTTCTGTCTCTTGATCCCCTTCCCATTTGGGAAACATCTATCTCCCTATTTCCTATCATTTTTTTTTTCTCAGTACTGGGAATCGAATTCAGGACCTTGTGCTTGCGAGGTGGGCGTGGTGCTGCTGAGCTAAATCCCTGGCCTTTATCTTTTTAAAAAGAAAATGAACTAGTGGCTAACTTTTTCTTGGGTTCAATTTTTGCTATATAATACAATAATTTTAAAAATATTAATTAAAAACATTTGAGTGATACAATAGTGGTGCATATTTATGTGGTTTACCATGATATTTTAGCATTCGTATATAGCATCTGTTGATTAATTCAGGGTAATTAGCATTTCCAGTCATCAGTCCTCTGCGGGGTGGGAGGGGCACGTTGAACCTGGGCCTCTTTGTTAGCAAGTGTTCTACCACTGAACTACATCTCCCAGCCCTTAAGATTTTATTGTGAGACAAGGTTTTGTTAAGTTGCCTAGGCTGCTTTGGATTTGTGATCCCCCTGCCTCAGCCTCCTGGGTAGCTGGGAATGTAGGTGTGTGCCATAGTGCTTGGCTTCTTTATTTATGTTTTAATCCTTTGAGCTCCTGGCTTCTAGTTCTTTATAAAATACAGTATATAGGAGGTTATTATGAACTGCTGAGCTGTGGAACACTAGTATATATTCCTTTTGTCTTGATACCTGTTATGTGTCTCTATCTCCTTTCCCTTAATTCTTTTTTTGAAGCAAAACATTTATTGGTACACTTTAGATATACATAATGATCACATTATCATAGGGAATTTGTACCTGACCATGATGTATTTCTTCTTCTTCTTCTTCTTTTTCTAGTACTGGGGATCAAACTCAGGACCTTGGGCTTGTCAGGCAGGCACAGCACCCCTGAGCCAAATTCCTAGCCCCTCTTGTTTCTTTTTTCCCATTCTTCACTTCCCTTAACTCAGCCTCTAGTAACCACTATTTTAAATGAAGATTGACTTTATCTAGCATCTACCAATGAGAGAAAACAGATACTTGGCTTTTGATACTTTATATTATTATAAGAGATATCTGTAGTCAGAATGTAGAGGTGAAAATGTATAAAAATTAGAAGGTCCAATTTTGAGTATTGTCCTGTTCATTGTTTATTATTTATTATGGAATTAGTCACTTTATTTCTCATCGATCTTGCTTTCCCAGTATAGAATCTTAGGTTAGTGTAAGGCAACCTAACTTTAAAATTTTATGAAATGTCTTCTTTTGTAGTTGATGGATAAAAAGCAGGCTATATTTGAAATTTTGACTGTTGTTAAACTGTAAATGTATTTTAATATGTTCATTTCTTTAAAAAAATTACATAACTTTAATTTAATTCAGGTCATTTAACAAATTGAGTGATCATGGGTCTTTTTTTTCTCGTCTTTTTTGTTTGTTTGTTTTAGATAAATTATGATGTAAAAGAGCAAGAGCTACTGGGCTATTTGTTCCAGGAAAAGGTTGCCATATTTTCTTTGCTTCAAATTAATTTGCTTAAAAATCAATCTTAATATTTAGTCTATCTGTCTTTATTTCACTAACTACTTTTGTGTTATTCTGAATAATTAAGGACATTATGAACAGTATGCTTTCTTTGGACTCTTTCAAAGGGAGATCTTTTCTTCTACTCTAAAATCGTTAAAACTTTGAAAATTTTTTTGGTTTTCGGGCATGTTTGGTATTTGGGTTTTTTTCTCTATGTAGTCTTCTGTTTTATAGTTCTTTAAACTTCTGTATTCACTTCAATATTGATTTTTTTCTGCGTATCAATGAGAATACCCAATTAGTAACTGTGTTTAAATTTATGACTTTTTATCTACTGAAAGAGTTATTGGTGGTGTTTTAAATGTATCGATTGGCTAATTGGAATATTGCTAAATGTATTTAACACTAAAATTATACTGAATATCAATATATTAGAAGACAAAATATTTAATATTCCTGTAAAGATCAGTTGCAAACATTCTGTGGTAATATAGAAATGCTAATTAACAAAGTGCTGAATAGTGTTTTATTTTAGATTCTTAAAAACAAGATTTGATATTTGAAAATTAGATAAACATAAAACCGGGCTCTATGACCTATATTTCTTGCTTAGTATTGTCACCTATCCAATTTTGACATATGTTAGTGAGCTAATTAATCTCTAAAATGAGATTTTAATGACATCTTAAATGTAAACTATTCTTTTGAAAAGTTTGGCTGCCATTTTAATTTGAAATGTCACACTTAAAAATTAATGTTGCTTTTCATTATTTTAATACTTCCTTTGAAATTTTAACTTAAATTCCTGATTGTATTATTGAGTGAAAAATCAAATCATTGAATTTCACTGATTGCCTTTTAGTGTCTTTCTGAGTCAAATACAATTTTGATACAAAATTTGTACCAAGTGAGATTTTGTGAGTGATTGGGAAGTAAATACTTATTCTAATAGCTTGTAGTTGATTTATTATAGCTAAGTTTAGCAGTTAAGTTGCTAGAAGGTTGTAGCTTCAACCTTCTGTACAAATATGTTCCTATTTAATTGACTTGGAGAGAGTAGATAGATCAGTTGTTTCCTACCAGAAGCTGTCAGAACAAGGGAGTGTTTGTTTTTCTTTTTTAAAAAACTTGTGTCTTGACCAGTAATATAATGGCCAGTGGGTTACAGAGTTACCTTGAGATCCCTTTCAGAATGGAATTTTTATGGAAGTTGACCCAGTGCAGATTTAAGGCACCATGAACAGTGGACTGCCTGCCACCTTATTTGAGTTCACATGTAGTCTAATGTAATCTGATTTTACGCCTCGCATCCTAGAATTTAAATGATGAATCTCAGTGAGCCACACTCTGAAACCCTTTCAAATAGGGAATTCAAAACAGGATTTATGGATAAAGAGAGAAGGATATATCAAAGCTCATCTTCTGAGTTAAAGGACCTCTTAGGTGTGTGTACTTTTTAGGAAGTAGAAGACAGTGTAAAAATTATTAGAACAAAAGTTATGAAGTAAAACAACCAGAGTTTCAGAATTTTGTGTCAGAGTTCCAGTGATTAGGCTTTCTGGTGTGTCTAAAGCCATCTATTGGCCTGTGTGATTAACAGCACTCTTTTCGCTCTAACATACGCCAGTGTATAATTGACTATACCACTCATTTAACTATCTTCTACATCTCTCAGTAATAATCATTAAAGTGCGAATGTCTTAAAAACAGTCCTTTGTTAAACAGATTAGGGTCTTAGCATTTTCATGCAAGTCTCCTGCTCAACAGGGAACAGTAGGCTTAACCTTCTCTTTCAGGGCCAGCTTCCAACCAAGATCACCAAGAATACTGCCCGTGTCCACAGCCATAGAGTGGGAGGGTTCATTTTCTCATCTTTCCGAGATGCTGTCTGCCAGCAGCAGTCTCTGGATTGTGGAGATCAAACTTCTCTCAAGCATGCAAGGGTGTTCCTCTAGCCTTCTTTTGTTAGTTTTTGTTTCATATATTTTAAAGCTGTGCTGTTAGTGCCCATAGTTTAAAATTGTTGTATTATCCTTATAGATTATTTATCTCTGATGGTTCTCTTCAGTCTGCGCTGTCTGACATTAATACAATCAAAATAACTTTTTATTATAATTAGTATTTGTGTAGTATCTTTTCTAGCCTTCATGTCCCATTTGTATTTGTATGTTTGAAATTTATGTCTCGTGAAATCTCATGGTCATATTTTGTACTCTAATTTGACAGTTTTTGTCTTTTTCATTGGAGTGTTTGGACCATTTACAGTTAATATACAAATGTGGTTGGGTTTAGTCTACCATAGGGGTGGGCACTCCACAGTCCTCAGACTAAGTCTACTGTGGCTTGCCTTTTGTTGTTAATTTTCAGAGTTTACATCTTCCCTTACTGTATTTGTCATAACTAGAGCCTCATTCATCTGTTTTGTTACTCCCTGTGCTATCAGTTCAGGGTATTCAGGTGGTTGATTGTCAGACTTTTCCACCTTGTTTCCCCCAGAATTTGCCTTGCGCCTTGCTTAGGTACCTTTTCATTTCTATTTTTGTTGTTGTTAGTGTTTTGGGTTTAATCCCTGGGTTGGTACTTCAGTATTGTATTTAGAACCCTTATGGAATGATTGCTTCTCAGAGGTGTCTTCCAGATATAGCCGGTCTTTAGGTTTTGAGTCTCTAATGACTCTTAGGCAGTCTCGTTTTCAGTATACCAGAAAGTATAACAACTACAGTGGTCTGGTGTGCCTTTAATGCAGAGATTTTCTTCACTTTTCCAGTGGGCTTTAGTTTTCATCAAGGAGTCTCAGAGAGGCCCTCTTTCTGCTGTTCACGTCTGCTCTACCTTCTGGAGCTCAGAACAAGGGCCTTTATGATAGATACCCTGTGCCTCTGCCTTGTGGATCCAGGTACCAGTGCAGCCCGGAGGCCAGAGGCAGGGATTTGGGGGGCACCGGGGTGGTGCTGCAGGCACCTGTGCAGCTCTGCATTTATCATAACTGAGGGGCCAATATTGGTATATTATTGTTAACTGAAGTTCAGCAGCTTGTGTCTGAACTAAAGTGTTTGAGACATAGCTCTGCACCTTTGTTGATGTATTGTCCATGGCTGCTTTCACACTCCAGTGACAGAGTTCGGTAGTTGTGACAAAGATCATGTGAACTACAAAGTCTAGAAGGCAAAATTGGTGCTTTAAAGAAAATTAGCCGGCTCCTGCTTGTTTTCTGTTTGTTTCATCTGTTTTGAATGGTTGTTTTTCTTTTTGCCTACTTATTTTGCTAATCCTGTTTATCCCCTCTGTTAGCTTTCAATTGATCCTCCGTGTATTCTTTTCATTAGTTGCTAACAATCACAGTGTGCACTGTAACCTGGTCAGTTCTACCTGAGATGGTGTGAGGCCACATCGAATGCCTTACACAAGGGCTGGTCTCTGACAAGGGTAGAATTCTTTGCCAAATGCTTCTGCTTGCAAATGGAGGCATTACTGTAATTTCTTTTTATCATAAGCCAGACCTAATCTCATGAAAGAGCAATAGCAGTAGAGCCTGAAATCTTTTTGGCCTATGGGCTGATCCTTTTGATATAATCAGAAGTCAAGCTTTGATTGGGCTTTGGTTAGTTTTGGTTCAACTTTTATTGCAAATGCATTGAGAATGAGGTCAGGTCCCCACTCCCCCCACCCCAGTACTGGGGATAGAACTCAGGCAGGTGGAGCACCACTGAGCTACATTTCCAGTCCAGGCCCTCACCTTTGAGTAGAACTTTTGAGATCTAAGTATTGTGCCTCTACAGGCTTTCTCTGTCCTCTAGACTTATCTTTAGCCAACACTCACTAAGCAAGATTCTTGTATGGCAGGTAGGGAGGGCCAGCCTTTCCTTTGTGCCCCTGAGATGCCATCCACCCCACAGCCCTTGCTCAGCCATGAAAGGCTCAACTGCTTTCTCCTTTTTCCTGGAAAACTCACTGACATTGGCAGGCTTGTGCTGCTGGTCCTTGCCCACAGAAAATGAAGGTCCTTCATTTAGTTTATGTTGGACCAGGCAGGTTTCTTACTATATAGTTCGGCTTATTCAATCTGTTTGCTTTGTAGTTTTGATATGTTTAAAGAAAAATGAGGCTCAAAACTGAATACATTGCTTTAATACTGTTACAGCAGAAATGGTGGTCTTTTGTGAACTTCACACCATGTTTGGAACTGGTACTGAGCACCTAAATAGAAATCCTTTGTGTGTCTCCCTCTTACAATGAACACTGGAATTAACTGAGTGGACAGATTGAGGAATAATTGTGTGTGTGAGTGTGTGTGTGTGTGTGTGTGTGTTTCCATAGCTAGCAGGTCAGCTGAGATCGAGAGTGAGAATTATCTCAGTAATGGAATCTGGTCTGCATTTAGACCAATTCAGACCTTTGTATTGAACTGAGTTCTTCAGATAGATTTCAACACTGGCTTTCACAGGTCTAAGTTAGCATCCTTCTTTCTTCTCTGGCAGTGTTATGCATTTCAGATAACAGTTCTTTCCTTCTTGGTTGAATGGCTGACTGGGAGCTATAGCAGCAGCTGCTGCTGCTTCTGAACAGCATCTGGAAAGACTATTAAGAGGTTTTTTATGCCACATATTACAAACATGGCAACAGATCAAAATTCAGACTTTGAAGTTGTTTCTGCTGAATGCATATTGCTTTTGCATTTTTTTTGTAAAGTAAAAGAAAAAATGTAAGGCAAACCATTGTAGGTTGGTAGAAATATGTTCTGACAAGTTTAGCTTCCTTAAATGTGGGCTGGCTTGTGGCTCTGTGGTGGTATGCTTGCCTTGCAAGTGCAAGGCCCTGGGTGATCCCCAGCACTGTACACACACGCACATGAACACACACACACACAGAAACATACAAACACTTATATATACACACAGAGATCCCAAATTTGCTTCTGTTGTGCTATGACTGGCCTTAGCACAATTGTCAAAAATCATTTGGCCATAGATACATACATGATTTGCTTTCTGGCTGTCAGTTTTATTCCATTTGTCTGTATCTCTGTCCTTGTGTTAGTACAACACCTTTTGATTGCTTGCTCTTTGAATTAGTTTTTGCAGTTGGGACATATAAGTCTACCGACATTTTCCCTCTTTAAGATTGTTTTGTTATTTGGAGCTTCTTCTGGTTTCGTATGAATTTGAGGACTGGCTTTCCCATTTCTACAGCTCCTTGTTCTTTATGGCTATGCAGTATGTATTGTATGAATTTAAGTCATTGGTTTATTCAGTCTCTATTGAGTATATTCTGTTGATGGAGAATGGATACATGCATGTACTTGATTTTAAAATCTATTTTCTTTCTCACTTATTTGGGGATTTAGGCATTTTTGTCATGCTCTACCTTGAGTGAATATATTCTTCAAAAGCTTTTGTTGCTAAGGAAACAGACTTTTTGGCCTCTTTTTTACAGTCTACCTTTAGAAAATGATGTATTTTCTAGGCATTATATTCATTGTTCATGATTGATACATGTTTAAAAAAAAGAATGATGGCACTCAAACTGTTTTGCAAATAATTTGCCCTTTTTGTTCCCAGGTGCCCTTTTTGTCTCCTTTGGAAGGTCATATTTGTTTAAAAATAAACTGTCAAGTGAATTCAAGTGTTGAAGAAAAAGGTTTTCTAGTAAGTAACATCAGTTAATCTTTATTTCCTTTTTTCCATTTTATGAAATACAGACACTTGTTATCCCATGGGAAGGAGAGCCTGTGTGATTAAGTGATAAATTGGTTCAGTAAAGCCTTGTTGTATGTCTTCTATATGCCAGTTGCTGTGCTGGGTCCGCTGCGAGAGGGCAGCTCTGGGATTCATAAACTCCGTGTCAGTAATGGAAAAAAGATACAAAGGAAAGGGAGACATTTTATTGGACACTATTGGCCAGGGGGAAGAAGGAGGAGGGATGGCTACCCTATCAGGTGGTGGTGCTGAGGGCCCTTTGTTCTTAGCTGTTTTCATTGGATGTTAAGGCCCTCCGCCTACTTGTTGTAGCCTGCTTGGGGTATTTCCTGGGGTGGTATAGATGGATCCCAGGCCCGAAGACCCCTAGCTCCCTGCACCATCATCTATTTCTGCATGCACATTTTAAAGTGGTCTTTATTTGACTTCCTTTATCCTGTCAGACTGTGTCCCTAGAATTTATGGGTTGGTTAAAAGGAACCTTACATACAAGGTTAGCAATTAAATAAAGACAAACAGTGAGAGGATATATACAGTGGTACTTCGGTTCATGAATTTAATGTGTTCCACAATTCTGGAAAAGGTGGCTGTGCTTCTCTTTATTACCCAGCGCAGGGCTCACATACAAAAACAAAATTTTGCCAAATGCTTCTGTTTGCAAACCAAATTGTTCACCAACAAAAGTGTTGGTGAACCAAGGTACCATACTATATAGTAGATAGAGAGCTGTCTTTTAAGTGACCACCCCTTGCCTCCTTTGTACAGTGCAGACGGGTGGCTAGGCTAACTTGGTGAGGGTATGGCTTATCAGCTTTCTCCTGCCTTGTTAACTGCTCCATCTGTATAGAGTGTTAAGTCTTTCTGGTCAGGGTTAGCCAGAAAGCCCAAGCCTTCCCAGTTTTATGGAGCCCTTTCCCCTACACCGGTACTGGAATAGGATAGATCACAAAGCATAAACCCTCTGCTACAGAGCAGAGCTTTCGGTCTGGTATGGAGAAGCACCAGGGAAGCAGTGAGCACAGTGCAGCACTGCCACTGGTGAGAGCATGGGGTGTGCAGGCCTGGATGTGAGCCCAGTCCTGAATGCCTTGGCATGGCTGGAGCGAGCCACTAACTGGAGCTGTTGGGGAAGAGGAGGACTCTGGGTAAGGGGAGCATCTGAGGGCCTGCAGTTCCTGTCCCTCTCCCACTCACCCAGGGAAGAGAAAGGTGACCCTCTGCAACAGTGGCAAGTGTCTCAGATGGCTGGAGTTTAGCATGAGAGAGAGAGAGAGAGAGAGAGAGAGAGTGTGTGTGTGTGTGATGTGAAGAGGGCGATTGGGGAAGAAAGTTATGGTCAGGAGAATGTGCCACATGTACAACGGCCCTTCACAGAGTTTGGGCTTCAGTCTGAAGCTGCTAAGTTACTCTGACAGACTTTAAGCTGGGGTTTGGACAAATCATTTTGACCGACAGGTAGAATGTAGATTGGAGAGGGCCAGCCCTGAAAACCTAGTTGGGAGGCAGTTGTTCCTGTGAGAGGAGATGTACTGCAGGCGTATGGAGAGAGGAAGGAGGAGGCAGGACAGACCCGCCTGAACTGAGAGATGTGCTCCAGCTTGAGGGAGGCGCACATTGGGATGGTGCCCAGACCCTTGCCTTAGTTTAAGGCAATAAAATAAATACAGGGCCTGGGAGAAGAGCCATGTGCTCCTCTTTCCCATATTCAAAGTATGAAGTGATGCCCCCCAACAGTTTATTGTGAGAATGGCAAGCAGCATTGGACCTATGAGTCCACTGATGGATTTTTATCTTCAGCCTGTAACATGCTTTACAATCCTCAGTGTACCATGTAGCCATCTCTCTTTTCAGGAGAATTTCAAAATATATTAGACGTTAGGCACTTTCCTCTAAAACTGAAGTGTGTATTTCCTGAGTTTTGATGAATGCATACACATATGTTACCCAATTTCTGTTAAGATACAGCTAGTCCTGGTGGCACATGCCTGTAATTCCAGCACTTGGGATGCTTGGGAAGATTGGGAGTTCAAGCCCAGCCTTGGCTGACGACAGTGTGGAGGAGGAGGCTGGTCTTTAAAGGACAGGCCCAAGGGAGAAGTCCTCAGAGGAGACTGGGGAGGAAGTGGATAACCTGATGATCTGGTTGCCAAGGGAAGAGAGTTTGAAGGAAGGAGTAGCCAGGTTAGGCAAGGGTCGGTCCCCTATGACTCCTGTACTCACTTTGGAAGGTGGTCATTCCAGCCCCAGTAAAAGTAGAACCTGGCTTGAAGATGCCTACAGAGTGGCTGGAAAGTGAGATAAGGGAAAGAGCAACTCTTGGAAACAAAGTTTGGCAGCTGGCAGCAAAGGAGCCAGAGAGTAGGGTGTGATACTTGTAGCAGTCTGTAGGATGAAAGGATCTTGTCCACATTTTATTAAGATAGGAGGCATTTGAGATGGTGTCTTCTAATGCAATCTGAGAGATTGAAGACAGAGGCCTCGGGAGTCTGAACTAGAATAATCACAGAGCATGGCCCTACGAGGGGAGAAGTGAGCCTCACAGAATGAATGACATCTCTTCTGCTGTCAGGGAAGAGGGGCAGTGTGGACTACATAGACAGTGGTGGTTATGGTGGAAATCTAGCTGCCCAACTCTTGATGCAAGAGTCTGATGGCAGGGATGTGTTGCACAACAGTCTGCAGTTGCTGTCAAAGGTCAGAAGGAAGGGCTGGACTGTAGGAGAAGCCCACCTGGCCCAGGTAACCAAGAAGTCTGACATCCTGGGAACAAAGTTCCTTCCTTCTTAGCTGTTTACGTGTAAGTCCAGTAGGTGGCACTAAATATTCTTGGGAAAGTTTTTGGGTTTTGTTTTAATTCCTGACTTGAAACCTGTTTACCTTCTGACATTTTCTTTTAATGTAAATATTGTCATATTTCATTATAGACACCTTTAGCCTGTTGTAGGCCCTCTTATAATAACCAATTCATTTGCATGCACTGCCTGCTGTATTTAGGTTTTCTTTTTCCTTTTTATTGAGTTTATTGGTACATTTTAGGTATACAGTACAATTACATTCATTATTGGGATCTTGCACCTTTACATGACAGGTCTTGGTTCTCATTTCATATTTAGTTTTTGAGCTGTTCTCTAATTAGATGCAGTCAGATTTATTCTATCTTGAACCCTGAGGCCCATTTCTGTTACATCATACAGGAATGTGGCGAGGAAGAGTTTAGGACTCCCTCACATATCCTCTGTTGCTTCCTGTGGAGCCAGGGCATCTGGAAGGAGGAAGCCTGGCCTTTAAGAGACTGGTACCTGGCTCTATACCCACCCTGGGCCTGGTCGGCTTGCCTTGGTGAACAGCAGGGCAAGGGTGTTCTGCCTGGGACTGTCGTCACTTTATTCCCCTGGCCCAAGGTTTCCTTCACTGTAAGGAGGAAAAGGCCACTTTTCCTTCCTCTGTGTACAGTAGGATGTGACAGTACCTGTTGTCCTTCTGATTAGCAGCACCTTCCTCTGTTCATTGCCTGTGTGGTGTGAAAGGTGAAGGTAGACACAGGAGGGAGCTGGTGAGCTGTCTGTAGTATCTGTGCCTGAAAGTGAAGTAAGATTCCTCCTGTCCTCCTTCCTGGGCTGCAAGCAGTATTGCCCATAAAAGTATACCTTAGAAGAAGGAGTGAGTTAGGGGAGCAGAAAAGGCAGGCGGGGTGGCTCTGCCTGGATGGAGCAGGCTAATTAATTCTACTAATAACCCTGAGGCTCAGTCTAGCATGGAAGCCCCTCTCCTACCAGGAACTTTCCTCCCTGACCAGAGACTGCTTTCCTCATTCAAACCACCTTTCTGAGCCTCCCATAAATTAGGGAGTTGAGAAGAGTGTATATCATGCTACCACAGGATTGGTGTAAAGATTAGTGAGATAAATTGTAAAAATGTATTTATAGGGGTGCTTCTCACAGAAACCACCAAATAACATTAGTTTTTAGTAGCTAGCTGCCCAGCTGTCAGAAAGAGAACACTGTAACTGAAAGGTGGAAAGGCCTCAAGATGCCTTGAGGTCATCTGTAGCACAGGGCAGCACCAGGCAACACCAGAGGCCCCTGCAGACTATGTGTGGCTGCTGACTTGGCTCTGTACCTGCCTTGGGCTCCAGCAGGAGCTGAGTGTTTGTGACAGAGCCCCTCATGCCTGGAATATAATCGGCCCTCTAAGGAGAAGGATCGCCAATCCATGACTACAGCGTCGTTAACAGTTTTCCCCTTGCTTTGTTCTCTAACATAAAAGTTTATAAAGAAAAATAATTTTTAATTAAAAGTGAGGTTTTATATAAATTAGCGCTCTGTTGTGATTACAATTATGAAACGCGAGGTGGGGGAGGGTGGAAAGGAGGGGGAGGGAGAGAAGGCAGCTTCTACTTATACTGCTGCTTCTGTAGAAGTAGTTCCTTGGAAGGCAGCTCAGATGTGGTAAGTCTGAGTCTGAGGAGGCCTGTGTGGTGCAGCGCCTCTGCCTCCCACCTCCCCGCAGAATGCCCGGTGTGCTTTGGAGGCGAGGAGGCGAGATTGACCCAGCGGCAGACTGCAGGGCGCCACCGCTTCTCCAGGTGGTGGCTGGGGAGGACCTGCGCGTCTCAGGGTTCTCCCGGGATCCCGCAGGGCCGCTCATCCTGAGTTGAGTCTTTTCTAACTCTTAGAAAACTGTTCTCTTAAATAATAAATACAAGTCTTTCAAAGGAAGATAGTTCTAGCTTAATATTCTGTCAGGAGCTTTTTAATGTGTGAGTATAATGCTCAGTTCCTTTCCTTCGCACCACATGGGGTGTAAACCCCCTTCTTTACAGAGGATTTGGATAGGGTAATTAGGTGGAGATATTTGGGGTAATATCGGGATGTTCGTAAGTGTGTGTAGATATTATAGTTAGCCTCTGATGTGAGCAATTGGCGATTGTAAAGCTATGATAAAATTCTTATAAATGGATTTTGATGCGGATTATGACAACATACAGAAGCCTACCATATAGAATCAGCCATTCACTATTAGGGTGTTTTCTTTGAGTTTCTAAAGTCAGCATTTCAATTGACTTTCACAGACTATATTTGAAGATGTTAGTGGCTTTGGTGCCTGGCATAGAAGATGGTGTGTGCTTTCTGGAAACTGTATCTCCTATTGGACCTATCCAGATGACGAACGGCGGAAGGTAAATTTTGTTTTTTACTTTTTTCTTTGGATCGAACTCAGGGCTTTGATTGTATATCTTTCTAAACTTTAACAATTTATAATATGGGGTCAGGGACTTAGCTCAGTGGTTCTGCTGCCTGCCTCACAAGTGCAAGGTCCCGAGTTCGATCTCCAGTACCAAAAAAAGAAAAAATATTTAATAATAGTTATAATATATCAATTTATGAATGTTTTAAAAGCAAAAAGCAGTGAGGGGCTGGAGATTTAGCTCAGCAGTTCAGTGGCCTATCTTGTAAGCGCAAGGACCCGAGTTCAATCCCCGGTACCCCCCCCAAAAAAAAACTGCGAAAAGCAGTGCTTTTTAAAGTTTTTCTTTTTTCCTCTCCTTTATGCTGGGGATTGAGCCCAGGGCCTTATACTGCTGGAGAAGTGATCTGCTCTAAGCTCTGCCCAAGCCATAGCAGCAGTCTTCATCTCTGCTTTTTATGTAACCCTTCAATGCTTAGTGATCCATTTTTGCAGAGCCCATAACAATGGAACATAATGAAATGTGTTCTTTAGGTAACATGTATGAATTTTATGCAAAAATTTAAAAAATTTCAGTCTTTGGCATAAAAAGGTTCATGATGCACCCTGGCATCTTTCCATGTCAATAAAGATACAGCTATAATATTGTGTTTATTAGTTGTTAAATAGCATTACACTTTAGTCTTTAAAATTAGTGGTATTTTCAAAATATAGACAGGTATGGTGGTACATGCTATAATGTTAGCACTCAGAAGGTCGCGGCAGGAGGTTCATGAGTTTGAGGTTAGGCTGGACTACATAGTAAGACCCTATTTAAAAAAAAAAAAGAAGTGAAATGTTTAAGATATTTAAAAAGACATAGAGAAAAAAAAAGACATAGAAATAATTTCAGTCAACCTCTGTTATCAGACCAGTGAACGTTCCCCTATGTAGTTCTCCACATAGATAATCCCTGTGCTAAAATTATTTATTGTTCCTATACATTTTTGGGGGTGGGGTAACCTAGGATTGAACTTGGGACCTTGCGCTTAGGAGGGTCCCCATACATTTCTTTAGATTCTTCTCCTGTATAGTAACTATGTAATTGTTACTGTAGTAACAATGTAATTGTAATTGCACATTTTAAAACATAAAAATCATATACATGTGAAGTTAGTCTTGGTTGATGTGCGTAATTCTAGTTTGTCTCTTTTCTCTGTAGTATAGTATTCCATTATGAGGCCTTATCATAATTTATTCCTTTTCTTATTAATGGACACTTAGATTATTTCCAAATCGGTGCTGTTCAAAACAGTGCTGCTGTGATTTAACTTTGATATACATCAATGGACATTCTTTCTTGAGTTTTACCTAGTAGTAGAATTGCTTGGTGCAAGATTTGGACTTCTTCAGCTTACTAGATTTTGTCAAATGATTCTTGAAAATAGTCATACAATTTTCTATTCCCACCAGGAATATATATGTAAGAGTTCTTAGTTTTCCTTATTCCCACCAACAGTTGATATGTTGGCCTTTTAACTTTTGGTCATTATGAGAGAGGCAAAATGTTACCTCAGTTTTTCTTTTGTATCTCCCTGATTACCAGAACAGGATCTTTTCTTGTATTTATAGCCATTTGTATTTTCTCTGATTTTCTATATCTTTTGGTAAGTTACAGTTATATTTCTGTAGCCTTTGACTAGGCATATCTTTTAGCTTTAAAGAGTCTTTGTTTGTTTATCCTTTTTTTGAGACAGGGTCTCACTATGTAGTTGAGACTGACCTGAAACTCACTGTGTAGCCCAGGCTGGTCTTGAACTCACAGCGATCCTCCTGCCTCAGCCTCCTGAGTGCTAGGATCACTAAAGAGTCTTTTAATGAACAGAATGTTAAGAAAATAAGCTCCAGCCTGGGATTTAGCTCAGTGGTTCTGCTGCCTACTTTGCAAGCATAAGGATCTGAGTTCAATCCCCAGTACCAAAAGAAAAAAAAAGAAAAGAAAATAAGTTCTGTCAACCTATTGCATTGTTTGTATTTTCCTGAGTCTTCAGAAAACTGCCAAGTGTCTGTAATCCCAGCCCTTAGGAAGCTGAGGCAGGAGGATTAGTGAAAGTTTGAGGCCAGCCTGGGGTATATAGCTGGACTCTGTCCCCCGAAAAAACCAAGAATAACAAAAAACAAAGAAAGAAAGAGAAAAAAGAAAGGAAGGAAGGAAAGGAAAGAAAAAGGAAAAGAAAAGAAAGGTGGATTGATTCTTACTCTGCAGTTGAAAAGACTTCTCTTAAGCCAGTTATGGTGGCTCACACCTGTAATTTCAGCAGTCAGGAAGTTTAGGCAGGAGGATCACCAGGAGTTCAAGGCTAGCCTGAACTACACAGTGAAATTCTGTCTCCAAAAAACAAAACAAATAAACAAAAAAATTTATTTCATGTCTCCTTCCAAAGTTATAAAGTTTTATATTTCATATTTAATTTACCTTAAGTTGATGTATCTTTCTGGACAGCCGATTGTGCCAGTGTTGTTGAATGGTCCTTCCTCCCAGCACTGGTTCGCAGTGCCATTTCTGGTGTATGTGAAGATATTCATTGTATGTATGTGGATAAAATGTCATTGGTTTAACTTTAGGGTTTCTGTGCTATTTCCTTTGGTCTGTTTCTCTACCCCAGTCTTAATCATCATAGCTTGAAAACAGATCTTAATGCCTGGTAAGGCACCTCCCATAGTTTGCTGTTATTCAGTAATGCATCTCCTTTGTTTTGTACACATGTGTGCACACACACATGTAAAGTATTGCATATATAATAAAATATTCAAATGGTTACACAATAAATGAGAAATGGTATAATGAATTCTTGGCTTCAGTAAATATTTTCATGTTTTGTTGTGTCCACAACACACAAATCTTTTGTTCTTGCTGCTTTGCTGGGGGTATTTTAAAGCAATTATCAGACTTCATATTAAATCATTTCATCCAAGGGAGGCCAGGCTGTGGGTTCCTAGTGTTGGTCCAAGGGAATCCAGGGTTTCAGCTGGCTTGCTCTTCTGCACTCTCTCTTCCTCAATGATTTTGTCCTTGACAGTTTCTTTTACTTTAATGAATATGTGTTGGTTACCTAGAATTTGAGGAGTTATGTAATGGAAGGTCTTTCATACTGTTTAGTTTACCATATATGCTGGAAAGATAAAATCACTATTTTTAAAAGTATTTATTTATTTATTTGGGTTTTTTTGGACAGGGTCTACAGTTTAGGCTGAACCTGAACTCGCTGTGGCCCAGGCTGGCCTCCAGCTTGCACCAGTCCTCCTGCTCCAGCCTCCCAAGTGTTGGCTGAGTTTTTAGACAGGTGCCACCACACTAGGCAGAAGCATAGTTTTTTATTTTATTTTATTTTATTTATTTTTTGGTATGTTGAGATAGAGTATCACTATGTAGTTCAGGTTGGCCTTGAACTCGTTATGTAGTCCAGGTTGGCCCAAACTTATGGTGATCCTCCTACTTCACCAACTACAGGGGTTGCAAGTGTGCACCACCATGCCTGGCAGCATAAAATAATTATTTAGATAGTCTCCTATGCCTGTCATTTAATTTGTTTCAATTTTTTATGATTAAGAAAAGTGATTACATATGTATAAACATCTTTGTGTGATGAGGCTGCTGCTGCTGCTGCTGATGATGATGATTATATGCTTTTTGGTAGTACTGAGGATTGAACCTGAAGCCTTCATGCTGAGCTACATCCCCAACCTCTTTATTTTTTATTCTACATTTTCCCCAGTAGAATTTAAGAATTTCTGTTACCCTCCAACCAATCAACAGAGATTTTTACTGTTTTATCCAAACTTAACCAGTATAAGGGTTTAAAATGCTACATTTAAATTTCTCTTTGTAATTACTAACAGAGTTGACAGTTTTATTGGCTCTATCGACTATTTGTGCCCATATGTATCCCTTCTCTCCTTTTCAGGACCATTTGGTCTCATGAGTTTTTATCTCCCCTTTGGCTCATGCACCATAGGAATTACATGGCTCCCAAAGCTACAAGGCAATTGTTTGGCCTTATCTTTTAGAGATACATAAAAAATATTTACACACACAATACAATGTTTAGGTTTCCATTTATGAAAGGGGAGAAGGGAGTGAGGTATAGATACAAGGTAGCTGAATATGTGTTTCTGATTGTTGAAGCTGGGTGAAGTACTTGGGGGTCCAGCGCACTATACCTTTTGAAGTTTTTCATATCCATAATACATTTTTGTTTGTTTGTTGTTTCTTTGTTTTAGGTTTATAGGATATTTGACTAGAGCAATCAGTTGATATTTTCGGTTTTTATTTTTATGTCTAGCAAGAAATAGTAATAAATACTGAATGTATTTCTTTCATCCCAGTGTAACTCACTGTTAACTTTAAAAATTTTTAATTTTAATTGATATAGTAATTGAATATATTTTTCAGTGCATTGGGTATTGTGGATTGACCCAGTTGAGCTGATTAGCTTACTATCATTTCAAATACTTATCATTTCCTTGTGGTAGGAACATTAAAAAATCCTCTTTTACCTATTTATTTTGAAATAAATATTTATGTTAACTGTAGTCACTGTGCTGTGTGGTAAAACTCACTCCTCCCAAAGTTTTTGACTGTTGCTGTTGACCACACCTCTGCTTCCCTTCCTCCTCCCCAGCCTCTGGTGACCACCGCTCCATCCTGTACGGTGAATTTGCCTTTCTGAAGTTCCATACTGAAGTGAGGTCACACGGTATCTACTTCTCTGTGCCTGACCTGTTTAATTAACCTGCTGTCTTCTAGGTTCATCCATATTGTTGCAAATGACAGTGTCCTGTTCCCTTATAAAGTTGAATACTACCCCATTGTGTAGGCGCCACATTTCTGTCATTCTTCTGTTGCTAGGCACCTAGGTTGTTTGCATATGTTGGCCATTGTGAATGATCCTGCCGTCAACACAGTGCTGACATCGCTTCAACATACTGATTTCAGTGTCTTTGGGTGTATACCAATAATGGGATTGCTGGAACGTATCTTAATGCTTTCCATTTTATTTATTTTTAAAAATTTGAGACAGATTCTCACTAAGTTACCCAGGGTGTCCTTGAATCCTTCCTGCTTCAGCTTACTGTGTAGCTGGGAGTATAAGTGTGGACCACTCTACCTGGTGCTTTTTAGTTTTAATTTATATAAATCTACCCACAGTTTAATGCTTAATGACCTAAATAATTTTCTTTCTTTTCTATTAACATTTTTATTTATTTTTAAATTTTTTATTGGTACATGTACATGTTTGCAGTACTTAATGATCGCCTTCAGCATGGGGAGTTAGCACATTATACATAGCACATCTTGATTCTTTTTATTTCCCCCTCCCCCAATTTTCTACTAATATTTCTAAAAATTTATGTTTCAAGAATCCCATAGGAAGGATAAACCTAGCCAACTGTACCAGCCGGCAGATAGAACCAGCCAACAGAGAATTTTGTGCAAGACGCAACACTTTTGAATTAATTACTGTCCGACCACAAAGAGAAGACGACCGGGAGACTCTGGTCAGCCAGTGCAGGGACACACTCTGCGTCACAAAGTATGTATTACCCTGCTACTCTTTGTGTTAACTGTGTTGTCACTTACGTTCTTATGACTACGAGAAACATCAGAGATGGTTCTTGACTCAAGAGGGAGCAGCTGAAAGGCTGCTGTGAGAGCAGTGTAGGAATTCGTGCCACTGAGATAGATGAGTGTGATGTTCAGGTTCTGTTACAGCCATCCCTGTTCCCACAACACACACTGCAGGCATTTTCAAGGCTGTCAGTTCATAATCTCTGGGTTAAGCTTGAACGATTTCATGCGAAACTGAAAAGTCAAGCCTTATTCACAGAGTGTGTGTACAGCTTTCCTTTGCATTACAGAAAAACTCCTCATTTTGTAAGATGACACGACTCTCACTCTGTAACGTTCCAATTGGAGATTAACAAAAGAAATTCTAGGAAAGTCACTTTTTTATTAGTTGTTGTAGTTAACCTTGAGCTTAAATATAAAAAATAATTATTGTTAAGGAACTGACATAGGTTCTTCTACTCAGATGGTCAGAAGAAACTTGAAGCCCAACTTCAGTGTAGAAACTTACATTTAGGGGCAACGGATGGAATTTGATACAGCCTTTTTATTTATCAGATTTTGCAGACAGGGACAAAAATAGCTCCATGGTTTCTAGAGCAAAAGTATTATAAAGCTACATCAAAGAGACACCATACCAAAGTAAAAGAGTTGCCCAGAGACTGCCAGTGTGTTTCAGAATGACTAGAGCACCCATTCTTTGGAGAGTCTTCATGTGTAGATTACTTTCCAATTCCTCCGTCTTAGCTCTTCTGCTCCTTTCCTTGGGGGACCTTCTACATGTAGCACTAGTATCAGATAGGGCAGGAGACACGAAGTGGGATTGTAGTCATTTTGCTTCATAGTTTCTGTGACAATGTCCAATGAGAGGACCAATCAAAGCTCAGCTCTAAGCAGTTCCTGGCCGCAGCGGTTCCCTTGTTGCCTTGTAATATTATCACAGTTCTCACATAACGCTGTCTTCTCCTTGCTGCAGAAACCCTCCTGGACTTCTTCTGGGGCCTCCCTCATGGCAGAAAGAGCAACACCACATGTTGCCTAATCACTCTGCCCTTGATTCTCTATAGCTTCTCTTATAGTATCACCATTGCCCAGGTGTGTGCACCTTTGTCCAAGAGCATCCTGGAAGCCTTGTGTCCCTGGTGCAGTCCTGCCTGCATCTTCAGCTTTTCTTCAGGCTCGGAAAATTATTTCATGACAGTATAAACATTCTACATCACCCTTGCCTTAATGATGTATTAGGGTCTTCTAAACCTCAACCTTTTGTCTAAATTTAATGTACCTCATTTTCATTCCTACTCACCACTGCTGTCTTTCCCTCTTCAATATGAAAGATTTCTATTTTAGTCAATATTGCCCCACATTAGACACTGTTCATTTGAACTAAAGATGCTTTAACAGTTGGGAGGCAGGATTTTGTAGTGCAGCTTTGAAGCTGACAGGCCTAAGGTTTTTTATTGCTTTAGTTGTTTTAGTGTTGGGTACTGGACCCAGGAGCTTGTACATAGGATGGTACTCTACCCTCCCCTGTCCAAGAGATCTCAGTTTAATCCCAACTCAGTGACTTAACCAAAGTAACCATGGCAAATCCCTTACCTCTAATGCCCTATAAATTCTGTGTCAAAAGAAAGAAAATAAATGTCACAGAGTGACAAAAGAATCCCAAGTAGACAACACAGGGGTGAGCATGTGGAATGAACCCAGCCAATAGTCTTGGTTACTGCTATAAGGAGTCTTTCCCTCCCCACTGACCTCCAGGAGATGGTGAAGGTGGGGAGGAGCTGTAAAGATGCAGGATTAATACAGTACCAGAACCTACCAGGCACAGTGGCACATGCCTGTAATCTCAGCACTCTGGGAATCTGAGGAAGGAACATCAGAAATTTAAGCCCAGCCTGGGCAATTTAGCAACTCAGTGAGACCCTGTCTCAAAAAATAAGGGCGGGCTGGGGATTTAGCTCAGTGGTTCTGCCACCTGCCTCGAAAGTGCAAGGACCTTTGTTCAATCTCTGGCACACACACACACACAAAATAAAAAGAGCCAGGTGTGGTGGCGCACACCTATAATCCCAGCACTTGGGAGGCCGAGGCAGGAGGATTGCTGTGAGTTCAAGACCAGCCTGGGCTACATAGTGAGTTCCAGGTCAGTCTCAACTACATAGTGAGACCCT